>NW_009637321.1:0-88335 GCF_000690535.1 Cariama cristata | reverse complement strand
TTTTTTTTTAAAAAAAAAAAAGGGAAAAACCCCAACTCTGCAATCCTCTGCTCCCCACAGGCTCAGCACCATAAGGGACTGCTATATTTGAGGCTGTCAGGAGGATGGGAGAGAGAGACTGAGAGTCAGGGCGAGAGAGAGAGACGGTGCCACAGCAGCGGTAAGTGTCTTTGCCATTCCCCCAGCCAGGCACTGATTTCTCTGGTTAGACTTTGGTGTGTGTGCAGATTATTTGTTGTAATATCCATCGCGGCATCACTACAAGGAGCCTGCTGTGAAGCCAGCAATGGTGAGAGATCCCATTTTTGGGCTCCTACTGCAGGTTTATGTGTTTTGCTTTTTGTTTTGAATCTTACGCTGAAATTGTTGTTGTAATTGAGCAGAAAAGTTGAAGCAGAAATTACTGTGATCTACTATATGCTTCCTGTCATTTAGCTAGGTAGCAAACTACTGCAGTGAATGAGTTGTGAAGAGAGATGTGAGGCTTTTAGAACAAATACATGCTCCAGAGAAAGAATGCCTATTTTAATGCACTAATTTTTTGTGTTTGGGAGGGCTACTGTGCTAATGCTTGAGGGTGGAACAGAAAATAACCTAGCGTATTGAGTTTATAGACATGCACTAAAAGTTGTGTTGTTATGAAGTTTAGGATGGTACCTGGCTTTAGTATAAGCAGTTGTCTCCTGAATTAGAAAAGTACGGTGCCTGGACTGTTCTCCTTTGCTGACAGGCAGAGAAGATGGAATTACATAAAGATGCACTGATTTTTCCCCTTTGATGTGAGGATGCTACCGGTCTCAAGGACAGTGGATAAGACTATGTGGAATGTCTGTGAGCTGACTAGAAGATGAACTGAGAGTTATTGCTGTAACACAGAGCATAAACTGTGTTTATCTCAGAAAAAAATCTGCATCCATTACTGTGTTTATACTTCTTTAGATGTTTAGTTTCATTCCTGTTGAGCACAGAAACTTCCTAAAACAGAAGTTACACAAGGTAGTGTAACGTGGCTACTTAGGACTAAAGTTTTCTATGTGTTGCAATATTTCAGAAATTTAACATAAAGTTTTTGCAAAGTTTGTTCATCGTTTTAATTTAAGAAATAGTACTTTCCTTGAATGACACATTTTCAGTAACGTTTTTTAATGAAAGACCTGATGCCAAATTTTTCTAAGGACTTACAGCATTCCCCTAATCTTCAGTGAGCTTTGAATGAGACCCTAAAGTTTGAAACTACAGATAAATTACATGCTTACAGTTAACCAAAAGCTAAGAAGGATTCCTGATAATTAAAATTTGGATGTCATTTTGCAATTAATAAAAGTGCAATTAATTCTTGCTGAGCTATAGTAGAACTCCTTCAGAAGTACTTTATGGTAATCAATATTAACGTAAGATCAGTTCATCGTGATTAATATTATTACAGTGGATACCAAAAGAATTAGCAATAATTGGGCAGTTACTTTAAAGTGCTATCAAAATATCTATTAGAATTTGTAAAAATATATTTTCACAAATTGTCTTTAATTGCTGTAGCATTTATCTGCAAAGTTTCGAGTAAGAAAAAAAAACCCAAACAAAAAACCAAAACCCTTCCAATATCTGTCTTGTCGGGAGGAAAGATGCTTGTTTGCTAGTGTGAGGTATACTAAAAGAAAGACAGAAAACTGAGACATTAACTGTAGTAACTGAGGAATATTTAATGTACAATGGCCCTCTGTGGCAACATACTTCTAACTATGTGAGTGATTAACAGATATGGTTAAGACGACAAAGTCTTAGAAGACAACAAATATATAAAGGAAGGAGGATGAAGTGTTCAGCATTCTTTAAGGTGATAACAGCTGAATAGTTTTAAAAGTGGGCTATTCCACATGCAGTTCTTCTGTTTCATACATTTACAAAGCAAATGCCCATGCAAGAAGTCAGAACTAGCAAAGTGTGATACAGAAGCGTGAAGACAGCTACGGGTGGTCTGGAGACTGAGAGTGTAGGTTTTAGTTTTGTTGGTCAATATGAAGCTGAAGGTCATACTTTGAATCCTAGTTTAAAATGTCAGGGGAAGGGATCTTAATTTCATTTTATAAGGAGGGCAGAGGAACTGAACAGAAACATACAAAACCAGAAAATACAAAAAATCTGACTGGCTGAATTATAGCTAAGAACTTGAAAGAAAGCAGCTTTGAAAACAGATCTTGAGGAAAAATACCCTAGCAGCTAAGATAAAAAGGTATGATTGAAAACTCTGCTGTTAGGAAATAATAAAGGGCAACTTTAAGAAATGCATAACTTAGAGGACTGTCAGCACAGATTCAATACAGGAAGGTCATGACTGGCAAATTTGCCTTGAGTCCCCTGAGTAAGTGCTGACATGGTAAACTATTGGGGAACTGGTGATATGATTTATGGGGATTTCAGAAAATGTCCAGTTCTGTACTCCACAAAATATTGATTTGGAAAGTAAGTTTTGGAAGGAGTGCTGGAATTAATTCAAACCTGACTTAGAGATAGGGACCAGAGGGTGTCAGTAAAGGTAAAGAGCTCTGGATGAAAGGAGGAGGTTAAAAGTATGATGCTTTAAGCAAGTGTCTGAGATCCAGTTTTCTTGCTTGCTTGTTGTAAAGCTGGCATATTCAAAAAGAGTAAACCTGATCTGCTAGGAGTATAGAAAAATCTGTTCCACTGAACAGGTTGAGCACACTGAAAGTTTTCTGATTAGATTAATGATAGGAATGTTTATTTTAATTAATGCAAGTCTTTGCTAAAGGCATCACAGGAAACTGTATGTTAAGAATCTACATGCCAAGGGGCTGGCATTGAACCATCTGAGGTGGTTGGTACAGTGGCATTGAAAAAAATGGTTCTTCTGAATGATTTTGTCTTTCTGCATGTAGCCTGCAACACAGATCTTAGTTCCTCTGAATTCACTGCATAATTTGCCCCTATTGGTCTGCTCCCTCCATATGCTCCTGCTAACCGCTTCTGCATTGCACTTTCTCTCAGTTTCAGAACCATCTCAGTCATTTGAACAATTTCTCGTACTCCAAAATACTAAACTGAAATCCGCCACAGTTTACACTGCATTCTTAATTCCTGAGAATCAATGTCAAATAGATGTTTGCTTGCTAATATTATATTGGTAGATGTTTCACAGAATTTATTTTCCTCCTTCCGTGCATAGCTTCTTTGATGCTTTTTTCAGGGTCTGTTACACCCTGTATTATCAACTTCTTAGCACTTTACAAGGGAAAATACTCTGTCTGGAAGTGCTGGAGTCCTTACAGAGTTTTATCTTCTGAACAATTCTGATCAATAACACTACCTTAGGATCCGGTGCCTTTTAAAAAATTACAAAACTGTTAAAACTTGGTAAGATAAATACATTCTGATTTTACTTAAATGTAAGGTTTCAAAGCCTCATAATGTGTGTATATATATGTATATCTGTGTTTGTACACACAGATATACTATACATGAGAGTAATGATTCTGTGTCTTTGCAAGCTGGAATGGAAGCAACAATAACATTTTCTAGGTAGTGGAAGGAAATGTAATTTGTTTGGTTTTATAATCAATTTCTTGGTTGATTTATGGAAATATCCCAAAGTGTATGAATCGTAAGAAAATGTGATCTTTGCTTATATGCTGCTTTCTACAAAGGAGTTCAGGATGATTTCTCACTGTATTTCATAAAGGCTACAAATCAAGTTTCAGGTGTTGCAAGTGGATGTGTCAGAAGCGAATATGATGTCAGATTCTGTATGCTGTGGATATAATAAAACACTAGAATTACCATCCATGTTACAGCTGATGTTCTTGATCACACATGCCCATACTTATTCTGTGTAGTCATCCACTCAGAGTACCTCCTAAGCTTACAGGGCCATGAGGTTATGTCAGAATGACAGAGTAATTCATGCTGTCATGTAGTAGTGACCAACACTATAGTTCACCTCTTTACATCTCCTGCAGGACCAAACCTACATGTCAGTCTCAGGAAAAATTGATAACTCTTCTCCATTCCCATACCTAGAAATAGAAAATGCATCAAATTCTTTCCATCCATCAGAAACGTCTTTTGGGAGTTTCGTTTTTCAGTCTGCTCTTAAAAGTTTTATTGTAAATGGTGTTAAAACATGATGATATCTTTGGAGAACCTTCTGCTGCTGGAACTAAATGCAGACGAACATCACAGTTACTGAGAGGGGTAAAGGATGACAGCTTTCCATTCAACATACAGGGAGTGTGGCTTCAGCCTCCTTGTGAGTAAGAAATGCTCAGTTTTTAATACCCAGAAGTTTAAGATTTACTATATATCCAATGGGACTCCTAACCTTCAAATCATTTTGATCAAGACTAAATGTACGGCTTTGTAACTGATGTAGATAGTATCAGTTCAGTCTTTTGGGTGTCTTCCCTTACCAAATAGCATCACTTTGCAAAAATTCATGAACACCATTTTATTTTTATTGGTTTTATAGTCTTCATTAAGCCTGTGAGGGACGTTACTCTGTGGCTGTAACGTTCCTGCTGTAGGCTGTAACCAACTTGCTATAGCAATGCATTCAACCAAGAGTAGTAGATACGCAGATGGGAAGGTAAATGAAAAAGACTTGGTGGTCATAGTATCAGAAGAAGCTAATCTAACAGCATAACCTGCTCACAATATTATTTTAAGACATTCAGACACTAAACTTGAAAGACTGTAATTCTTGCTTAGCCTTTAAAAGATATATCCAGTTGTTGCAAAAATCTTCCCCAAAATGTGTTCTCAAAACTAAGCAGTAATTGGCAAGGAACTTAACAGAAATTTACTTTTGGAAAAGGTGATTAATTATTACCCACTTAAGTACACATGCATTATCTTTTCTGAAAGGTGACCAGTTATCCCCATTAGCTTACTCCACAGACTTTCATATGCTATCTACTCTCAGTTATTTGCAGGAGTGTAATGACCAAAACAGCACGAAAATGAGTCAACAAAGTCACAGTATGTATTTTACCTTTTCTTCTAAGATGATTCTCACAGAGAACATTTTCCAAAAGTTAAGTATTATAGTCACTCAGAAAAATGATTCTGGACATGCTGGAAAACCTCGTGACATTTGGCACTGTTGGTCTGGCAGAGTCATTCAGCTTTGTCATGTTCATATTACTGTGATGTAATCAGGATTATTCATTTATCTTTACATTTATTCTTGTGATGGCTTGGACAGCGGACAAGATGGACAGATTCTGAAGTGGATGGAATAGAAAATACTGAAAATTTCATGAGCTGTCTTGTTCCGGTGTGGAATTTCAGTATGCCTAGCACACAAAAGTGTGGTTGTGTTCCAGACAAGAATTTGACGTTCTGGACATAAAGAAAAATTAAAATTCCACTCAGTTTGTTTTATCTATGCTTAGTAATTTTTTTCCACAGGCATTCCCTGTCTGGAAGATTATACCTAAACAGCCCACTTTCTGAACCAAATTAATGATATTAAACTTTGTATCTAAGGACAAGTACAGACTTTCAAAGCTGAAAAAAAAAATCAGGTATAGTTCTGTACCTACTATTTAAATTACTTTGATGTACAGTTCACCAATTGCACATATAAATTGTAGATTTTTCTATTATGGCGTAGCTTGTAGGTACATCTACTTACATATATTTACAAACATGCAGATGCCTCTTTAAAATGCAGTTGCCCCAACTGTCTAGTTCACATCACAAGACTACAGTGAGTAGTATTTAGATTAGAACTCCAACTATCATAGAAGATTTGTTGTTTTATTAGCAAGGTCCTCTGACTCCATTGTAAACCTTATCATTATTATCATCATCATAGCAACAAGGCACTATAATCATAAATCAAGGTTGCATTGTACTAGGAGCTGTAAACATGAAATGGTCTCTCAATCATAGAACGTATGGCTTAACTCAAGAGCTCTTCCCTTTTTGCTGTTACTTGTGACCTTTGAAAACCTTACATCTAAGGGAAGACATCTGTGTTTCACAGCCATGCTACCATGATCACGTACAGATTTCTTCAAGATCACCTCCCACACTAGAAAAAAAACCCAAGATGTGAACTGCAACACTATGACATGTGTAATGATCACACATACATGCTATAAAATGTCCTGCAGATTTGTCTGAAGACTGTACCAGCAGTCCACAATTACTTCTGACATGCACACTTTTTAGACCTCTTTTCTAAATTAATCCGTTCTTCAGCTTTCCAAAATCTCATGCAGATCAAAGCTTATTAAAAACAAGTATATGAACTTTCATATGAGATTCTATTAGAAGAGAAATTCTCCTTATTAAAACTGTTTATTTTTTTTTGTCAATCCAAAAATGATGAGGTAAAGAAACCGAATACTTTACTCACTCCTGTGCCATGGCCTTATTCTTTGGTTTTTGACTTCTGCACATCTGAGGTGATACAAGCTCTTGATTTCTCAGTCTCATGCTATGCAAGATGCTCAAAATGTTCTTACTCCACTGTAACATATGCAGTGTCATGTATTATTGCTTATATAAAACTCAGCTCATGGAATCTGGGAATAAAGCCATGACTTCTCTGATGACATAACGTCTCTTTGATGTGTATGTGCACAGCTTCTCAAAACCAGTTGTTTAGCATTTTCTCTGTCTGGACTTTGGGGATGCAGGTTGGACATTGAAATAGCTTCAGGATGAGAAAGACTGACTGTTACACGAGTTTGAGAAGAGGCATAATTGAAAACGCAGAACAAATCAGATAATAAGGGACGATAATTTATTAAGAGGACCATCGGCACACAAAGAGATAATTTAGAAAGCATGATATATAGCTGAAGTGTCTGCAGTCTTGTTTTCCCCCTTGCGTATCACAACTGACTGATGGCTAACATCTAAGTATTTATTTGCTTTATCAATCACTTTGTGCCTGAGTCATTCACCGATGTGCATAATCCTCTGTTTGTGACTTCACAAGGCATCTCTGGAGGAAATTTGAATGTCATCAGCAACGAATTGAGACATTACTGAAGGCATAAGGTAGGAGGAGGATGTTTGCACAAGGGGCATATTAATCACCAACAAGAGAAAACACACAGCATCAACGTAGCATAATTCAGTTGCATTTGGATTTAATTTTTACATATTTTCTGCAAAGTAGAAGCAAGACAGTTAGACTGATTGATCAAGCCCTGCAAAAAGAAAAGCACTTTTCTAGAAAATAAATAAAGGTTGAGCAAGTTGAGAAGCTTTAAGCATATGGGAGTACTAAAGGTTATACCCTTAAAAGGTCATTTACCACCAGAAGTTACTTGTCCAAAATTTCTGTTATCTCTGTTAGTTTTCATTAAATATCCATAAGTTACTAAATAGTTGCAAAATAGTTCTTTTGAAACAACATAACTTTAGTTGTAAAGGAACATAAAGGAATTTGCTAAGGATTTCTTTCAAAGCTTATAAAAATATGTTGAAATTATAAACAATGTGTGCATGATTATATAGGATTATAGGATGTGTAAACAAGAACAACTTATAGTTTTTGGTTATTTTGCTTCAACAGAAAATGATTACATGTCTTCATATGTGACATTCTGCATCAAATAAAAGCTGGCATATAAGAAAGTGTGGTCAGTTGGACATTTTTAATATTTAGTAAAAATATTGTCTATTTCAACAACTGCATGCTAGTTTGATGTGTTATCTAAGATTTCAGAAAAGATAGCAGGTTGTTTTGTGGGAACAGGTTTAAAGTCAAAAGAATGTGGGTTATGAGAAACCTCTTCAAAAAAGATAATGGACACACTTGCTTTTTGCAACCTACAGGAGTGTAACTAAGCAGCTTAAGGGATCCCAAGTATTTCTCTAAAAACTACCTGTAGGTGGTATAATAAGATCTGGAATATTTTGTCAGTGGAAGGAACAGACTGTAAATAGCTATATGCAAGGCCGTGATTCTGGACTTTGTTATTATTTCTGGTTTTATTATAGTATTGTGATGAGGTAACAGAGCAAAGCAAATACAAAGGTTTACCCTTTATTTGGCCTAATCTTGTTCTTTGAAGTGCTTGAGAAAAACTCCATCTATTAACTCGAAAATGAAAATTAAACCAAACAAAGCGAACTTCCAGGACCAAGCACACTGGACATAGAGTTATTTTACTTCTTTATACCATATAACAGATGTTAAGACACCTCAGAGACATAGGAAGACATCCTTTTTGCTTGTTTAAGAAAATGGTTGAACAGTTCAGTCAATAGAAACTTTGGCAGACTATGGACAGAGGGTCCTGTCACAGGAGATTTTTATTGATTTCTACTAATTTTTATTTTTAATTTATTAGTTACTAGTGTATCAAAAATATGATTGGATTTTGTGACTTCAGTTATAATTTTTTTTTTCTAGCACAGTCTATTTTATTGCCATTTTCCTTTGATTTCCTCATCACCTGAGATTTTGCCAAATGTTGGCTGGTATGAAATTGGTTTTCTTAATTTGTATGCTTGATTTGCCTTTTCTGTAATTTGGATTTTATTGCCAATGTCACACAAAGAAGAAGGAGATGAGGGAAATATTGAGAACACAACCCTTCATCACTCCCATTGCCATGTATAAAGGCAGCAAATAAATGTATTTTGTTAATGCAGTAAAGTCAGCATCCTTATGGCTTGAGATACATTAAAGAGACTCTCCAGCACTCCAAGGATTCCCAAATTAGATGATGCTGAGGCAAAATAAAGAAAAAAGAAAGAAGAAAAAAGCACTTTCACATAAAATTCACACCACATTTAACAAGCTTAAGAGAAAAACACTTATCCAAAGCTGAAAGCACAGGTCACTACAGCTTGAGTTTAAGAGCCAGGCTTTCCGCTGAGAGGCTATAAACACCAGTTGTGTTTTACAGAAACAGTGGGAGCCATGCAGTGCTGAATCCCCCTTTCTCTGCTCAGTACTAAGTGAGGGGAAGAAGGGGAAAGTCCACACAAATTATTCCTCTTCTGTGTCACAGACCTACACTTGCAAATGGACAATCCCTCTACTGGGGATATGAAGGGTCACATATCACACACAGAACACTGATCTGGGTTGTTGAGGTTTTTTGATATACTGGGTAGAGGCTGTCACCTGAACACCATGGGGAATCAGAGGTATTGTGCCTACCATCCTGTCAAGTTATATTTCTCCTAAAAAAATCTTAGCGATCCTTATGACATGTTCTGGGTATAGAGTAGCTCTTCTATAGGCATATTTCTTCTCACCCAAAGTATGCATTTAAAGAGTGTGTCCTTCAATGTAATGAAAGCAGGCAGTTGATGTCCATTGGCCACCAGCAACTGGTGACTCCTGTTTTCCTTAACAGTTTGTGCTCACTTCTTATGGTTCTTCTAGTTCTCTTTCCTCATTGCCATGATATGGACATATACTCACATTTTGCCTTGTTGTAATCATGATCACGCTTTTGTGGTTAATCCTTACTCAGAAGGACTCAAAAACTATCCAGAGCCAAATTCCATGCTGGCATAAGCAGGTGCAGCAACATTAAATTCAGTGGAGTCCTGCCTGCTCGTTTTAGGATGGTTCCCCCCCCTTGAACTTCCCTGCAACCCTCAACCCCTACTACCCTATGAAGCATATTTTGCCATTGACAGTGACTGAGGAATTCTAGGCTGGATTTTGAATCTGCTACCAAATGTATTCTGGCTCTACTAGCGACAAGCAGAGCTGCACAAAAATTACCCATTTTTGTTCTGTAAGTGTCCATCTGCAGCAATGATGATTTTCTGCCTAAATATTTTATTCTTCTGTGAATGTGCAAAAATGTGGATTTTTTTTTTCCCCCTGCTGGTTCTGCTGACAAGCAGAACTTTTTCATACAGCTCTATAATTAGGCTCCAGAGTCCTGTGGAGACACACAGCAGTGTGGTAGACTTTATATTCCGCAACACTCAAAAGTTGCAGTTCACAGACTTGTGCACTTACATCTATCCCACCTCTTTGCATGCTATAACTAGTCTCTTCCATTCCCTTTGGATCTGTCCCCCTGTGTCTAACAAAAATGAGAATTTTGAGTGTTTCTGGTCCTAAACTGCAAATCAGCACTCGACCACTGTGTGAAACTTTTGACAGAACGGAACAGAGTTTCAGGCCATCATTGAAAACCTCAGCTCAGAAATCTTGCGTTGCTTTAGGTTGTGCGATGAAACTATCGAACTTTACATCAAAACATGTAACTCTTAGAGGTTTTCACACAGTTCTTTTCAGCATGAATGTGAATTTTTGTTGTGGTGTCTGTCACTGTACAGTGTTCCTGATCACAAAGCCCAGTAATGAGTATTTATATGATGTTCCTACAGCAAATATGTAGTTGTAAAGAAATAGATCAGTGGTATGCGAATTGTTATATAATGCTATTGCATGGCCTGTGGGGAAATCTTCTATTTTCCTTTAAGACAATCTTCAAACTAATCTGTTTTAAAGCACGCTGTTTTAGAGACCATGAGTCTTTGCTACCTGAGTCCACAGTTAGCCTCAAACAACTGTAAATTGATAGCACTAATTACACCGCCTAAAGACAGTTAACATCTGAGATTTCATGACTAGTAAGCTTCTGTCCAAACCATTTGGAAATATGGACTGATAAGATTTGTTTAGCTTTGTGTTGCCACAGTTTGGAGAAAAAGGTTTTCATGTTATAATATGGCTAATGAGAGTTACGGCTTACTCTTTAGCACTGTTACCAGCAGAGAAGGAACATTTCCTGTCCTTAGCTCATTTTTAGAGGTTTAATTAATAATGTAGACAGTTGAGTCTGCCTGCTTGGACTGAAATAATTAGCAGAGAGTAAACAAACACTTTACATTTCACTTTATGAATGGTGTGGTGCCACTTTAAATATTTAATGTTTTGATCTGAGTGACCAATCAATTCTTGCAGGGTGCCAGGTTACAGCTACAATCTGGACAAGAAAGCTCAGCTGTGAGCAGAGGTAGGCTCCCATAACTGCTTCCAACCAGCAAGGGCTGCAGGAGATGGAGGAAGACCGAAAATGAATGCTAAAAAGGAGGATATGAAAATGTAGAAGCTGTTGAAAAGAAGTGTTAAAAAAACCCCACAAACAGACAGGAGGGGGAGCTGATGGAAAGCAGTTTAATGCCGCTCAATGACTAACCGATTAGTTAGACCTCCATATGAGGTCCTATAGGAGACAAGTGTCTCATACATATTTAAATCTCAGGTGGTGACTTATTCTCATTCCTTTGTATATTCAGGGCAAGAAAAACTAAAAGATATCCCTCTTAGTCAAATTTACTGGCTTTTTCTCATAAATATTGATGGTCTGGGGAAGAGAAAACCCAGACCCTGCCCAGGGAGCAGACAAAACTTATGTGTTGAGCGTGCTGAAAACCAGCAGTGATTGCAGTTTTGACTTCAGGAACCACGTATGCATGTCTGAGCAACTTCATACACAATCTTAAACTGAACATACACTTAAACAACCTTGACTGCAATTTAGTTAATCTTAGGTGAAGTCCTGGACAAGTACCTTTAAGAAGGGAATGCTAATTACTCCTAATCGTTACTTCATGGCATGGAATAGTACTTTTGGTATTATAGCCATTTTATATTTCTATCCAAAACATTCAAAACCCATACTCCTTAACCGTAAAAATCTCTTCACTTGTATGGTGTATGTCTTTTAAACCTGAATACTTCTTTTCTATCAGTTTTTTTTCTTACTTCCAAAATCACAAAAATACTGAATATCTGATAAATACATCATAAACTAATCTTAAGCAAGTTGTTTGATTAAGTCAAATGTAGTTCACTTTCAACAGTATAAAATATTCAGAAAATCATGTTCTTTTTTTTTTTTTTTTCTGGAGACTAGATGAAGATGCAACCAGTGCCATGCGAGGCTGATGAATATTATTTTCTGGCTGGCGCACCACTCAAAAAAATGTCCACAATGTTCTCTTGCTGTGCCCATGAATTAGCTCTATTACTGCAACTCACGAGGAGGTTCCTGAGCTGTAACTCAGGGCAGTTTTCTTCTCCAACTCTTTCATTAATCATGATCATACTTAGGAGAGAGCCTTGCCTGATTTTCATATCTCATACTGAATTTGCAAGGTTGACCACAAAAATATTTGCTAACCTGTTGTCTTTGGTACAAAAGCCACTGTTCAATGATTAATGCAGATCCCTACTGTGCCATTTGTGTATGGTTGTTTTCCAGAGAAACATCAAGCTTTGGAGGTATTTTTCAGTAGACCCTGCTGCCTTCAACATTTTAAAGACTGTGCTGCAAGTCCCTTGCCATTTGAGTAGGAGAAGTTTCCTGGAAGTGTGCTTTTGAGTTACGGGAGGCTTTGTCTGGGCACGGATACGGTCTCTGGTGTGCGGGAAGCTGGCTCCATCTTACCCTCGTGCTGGGGTGGGAGGCTTTTCACAAGTCAGTGACACACACCAATACAACAGCACTGAAATATTAGATGTATGTGTCACTGTCACTATTTTTTTTCTCCTTTGGAAACAACAAAACACCACATCATCGTAGAAAAAGGGAGACTTACAGGAGTTCCATATGAAGTGATTTGATTTTTTTTATTTGTAACAAGTTTGATGACAACATTTGGAGGCTTATTTGTTAATGAAAATCCAAAGATGGATGTGAAAACATAAACATTTTATTTTGTTCAAATATTTTGTTTCTTTCCTATTGTTTTTCTTCTCCAGATTCAAAATATACTCTTGATATATTGAAAATAAAATTCTGTTCCCAACTGGGATTTCATTAGTGATTGTCATCAAAAAATGAAAAAGCTGTTTTTAATCCAGTTCATCTATTAACTATCACTGGTTCTGAACAACCAGGGACCTCATTTTCACAGTAAGTCCATTCCCCCATCTGTAGAAACTGATGCAAGCATAAGAGAAGGGATCAGTTACCTATTCATCCGCGCTTCATGGCTTTTTCTGTGACACAGAAACCTCTAAAACTGGCAGCAAAAAGCAGTTTGAACAGATCACTTTGTTGCCAAGGTAATAAAATCCATGAGCTTTCAGAATAAGCAGATTTCTCATATGATATTTAACGTTCGTGGCTGACTGAAAAAAAAGTAACAGCTTCTCGTAACAGATAAGGTGCCCATTTTTGGAGTACCAATTCACAACATTTGGGCAATGTGCAGGGCCTGTACTAGATGAGGTGTGAACCAAGGAGGGGAGAAAATGATCTTTAAGTACCCAAGATGGCCAAGCTCAATGCATTTATGTCCTAAACAGTAATTTCAAATGTGTGAATGTATGAGTGCACAGGGAAAGCTCATGTTTTTTTCAGAATTGTGAGTAAAATTAAAAAGATTTTAAACTGTGACTGTTGCCTGTGATTTCTGAGATATGTCTTACTGTCCTCAGTAAAGGAGACTGACGAGCTAGGAAGCAGTTGATTTGCAAGCACTCAATCTCATTGGGATTTTGTTTGTATTGTTTGTAACCTCTGCTACTACTGTATAAAAATCTGACTTGAACTTTTGATTAATATGTTTTTTACTGCACCATTAAGCTTGTCTAGTTTACTAGCAGCATGGGGAAATTCACAAATATAACATTTTTTTTCCACTCTCCAAATACAAATAAACTAGTTTGTGCAGGCATCCTCAAGGACTTGCGTCCTGAAATACATTTATGGAAGTTAATGTTCAGGGGATATTTCTGGGAAAATTGAAGTAAGTCATGTCAGGGCTCATACTGCCAAGTTGCTGAATTTGGGGGGAAAGAATTCATTTCAGTGGACAGAAAATATCCCTCCAGCCAGAGAAAGAAGATACCCCAGAGCTTTGGGGTGAATCCACATGTCTTGTCATTGAAAACTCCGTGGTTTGCAGCCTGTCTGCTATGGGACTGTGAGTGAGTTTTCCCCTTGGAACTGAAGTTGTATGAGAGGAATTCACAGCACAGGAAATAGTGATGAACTTTGTTAACTCTCATCTACCTTGTTTGTCAAGATGATGAATCTGTATATGCTCAAGGTTTTAAAAGATAATGTGGTTTGCTATTGGCTCTAATGGAGACTTTATTTTTTTTTTTTTAATAACATGGAATTTTGCTTTAGGCATCATTTTATTTTATTATGCTCATTTTTTGTGTAAACAATGGTCTGTTGCCATTTGGTCACACACATGCTGTTTTGCTACAGAAGCTGTTCATCAAAGTGGTGACATTTCATTTCAGGACACATTTGGAAAACAGATATTGTTGTTGTTGTGGCACTTTGACTTGGGAAATGCCATATAGTGTATGTGAAAGCTCTGCACAGTCACAGGACTGGCAGAAGTTTGCCTGAGCTCAAATTCCCAGACACTTTACAATAAAAATTAGCCACTTTGCCTCAACCTTCTCTCACACCAAAATGAGGACTGCATAATGCAGGCAAAGTTAAAACAAATTAAAGGGAGCACTTCCTCACACAGCGTGAAGTCAACCTGAGGAATACAGTCACATAGTTCATAGATTTGATTTTTAAAAGGGCTGGATAATTTTATGACCACTAATAGCATTTTTAGTTATGCATGCTAAGTGAGGTATAATTGGATTTCCTGCTTCACAGCATCAACTAGAGGGCCACTACATCACTACAGGGGCCGGGAAGGGATTTATTTACACACACGCGCACGTGTTCACACCCATGCACACCCCTCCTGCATGCAGCGATGAATTTTGGTGATGTGTACTAGAGAACTTTTTGAATCATTGTGCATAAGTTACTGGCTCGGAATAATTAAGACTGATATGTACACATCAACAAGAGCCGTGCAGAGTAACTGTAGTAATAACAGTGCATGTGGAGCATGTGAAAACTGTGGGCACTTTGTCCATTTTGCAAATGTCAGCAAGTCTGGACCCAGCTGCAGGAGGAAGAGAATGTGTCAAAACATCAGTTCTTAATATTCAAAAGGCTGCTGGGAATATGAAAAGCTATGCAAGCCTCAGTCAGTACCAAAGTGCCAGATGCTGGCCACAGACACAGTGACTAAAACCTGATTGCTAGTTTAGTTAACGCATCCTTCACCCTTCCATCGTGGTCATTTCAGAAATCAACAGGAATAAAAAATAGGAGACTAGCACGGTTGCTACTTTTAAAGTATTTGTTTTTAGTGAAAGTATAGGTGAAAATTAAAAATTGATTTGAAAATTCAGAGGATAATTACTGCAGAGGAAGCCCAGGCTATGAGTAAGATGAAGCAGCATACTAGGCCTCTTTTTATTATTTTTTTTTCCTGGCATGCTGTATGTTATCTACACTGGAACACGAACCTATGGAAGAATAGGCTAATTAATAAGTTTATTAAAGGTATCATATATCACTATCAGCACTTTCAACTACCAGAATACGATCTAGAAATCTTTTCTGGTACGTAAACTCACTGTGTAGAGTAGGAGGAGAGTTGGGCACCAGCAAGAAACCAATTAAAATCTGCATGTTCAGCATGCAGATGCCTAGAGCATGCCAAAGGCAAACAATGATGACAGGGACAAGCCCTATATCCCGCCAGGGGCACCAGAATTTGACCCGGTCATTCACAATACATATCACTGAACCACTTCTTTACAGATTTATGTTTTTAAAATTAAAGTATAACACTCATTCTGTTAAAAGACAAGAGGATGAATTTCATTACTGGACTATCTCCGTGATTAGAACCATTCCCCAAGTCTGAGTCGTGGGGTCAGTTTCTGAGGAGTCAGGGAGGATGCAAACGCACAGGTACATTGGCTTAGCATGGTTAGTGCTCCCTGATTGTGCAGAAAGGAATTACACGCTCACTGCTGGATGGAGACAGAGCACATGCTAGAGGAAGCTTCATTGCTGCTAATAATTGAATCACTGAGGAGTCCTCAGTTCTGCTGCCAGGACCGCATCTGCTAAATAGAAAATATTGAAACAGCCAGCAATGGATCCAGGCACTCCATTCTGAATCTTAAGTCTCTACGGTCTCACACTGTTTAATTCAGTTTATCTGCAATTCCTGCACCATTCACTTTAGAACTAATAAGGAAAAATGTGAAAAACTGCAGTTCCATCCTCTAACAAATGAGCCACTTGCAGATCACCTTATCCCTGGCCAGCCTGCCTACACTCTGTTGTGAAGTGTGATGGCAGGTAGCACAGTCATAACTGGAAATCTACAGCTAGAAGCACCCCCTTTCAGTGACAGCCTATCTCCCTTACACGGGGGACAATTTGTTCAGAATTACACAATAAACACAAACTATACCAGGAATTTCAAACTGATAAAACACACATTATCTTACTTAACAATATTAAAGCAAATATAAATTATGAGCTAGATGATGCAGGTGGTAATTAAATAGTCTGAAGAGTTGTAGACAAGAAGAAGGCAGAAGAAGTATAATTATAGAAGAGCCAAAGAGAACTTTACGTTGATGAAAAGCAACACTGATAGACTTGACATCAAGAATTATTTGACTATACATGATGAAACTATTAAAAGTATGTTAAGTGGAAAGAAGTAGGTCAGCCTATTATATAGGAAGAGAATACCAAATGAATCCAGAGAGAAGAGAAAAAAGAGGAGTGGGAAAAAAAAAAAAAAAAGAAAGAAAAAAAAGATCTGTATAATTTTCTCTGGGCAAGTTTCTGACTAGTCAGATTGAGACTACAGGGGGGTCAAGGGAAAAGTTCTCACGTGTTCTGTGAAAGGATAAGGCAAAATTGGTCGCTGTGTAAATATTTTTTCTTGAAGAGTACAAATCACCTGAAAGAGCATAGGGAGAATAAAAATATAGCCAGAGCTCCATGCTGCCTGAATACTAGCTTTTTAACCTAGCTGGGCAAAATGGTGAGGTAATATATAGCCCGTCTTCGTTGGGATGCAGTGGTTTATCTGTTCCCAAGTTGCCACATCTGGGTAGTTATGAAAAGACTAACAGGAAATAAAATAATTACTAGAGGTGAAAGGGAAATCTTCCTCCATTTCTCCACAAATCTGAAATACCAAAACTACATTCTTACCCTTGAGCAGTTTTACCTTTTTATAGGCTACACTTTGAACAGTCACTACTGATCTGAAACAAGAAATGCATATGTCTGCACTTTGAATAGCCACTACTGATCTGAAACAAGAAATTCATATGTCTGCACTTTGAATAGTCACTACTGATCTGAAACAAGAAATTCATATGTCTCAAGTCAGTCAAGACAGACTGGTTTGGGTTTTAATTAAATTTTTAAAATACAATTTTGAGGGAAAAAAGAAAAAAATTAAAAATAAACTTTCAAATTTTATTTTTTTAAGGATATAATTTAATCAAACTACAATTTTCCTGCAAAAAAATTCCTTTTTTTTTCCTGAATCAACATTTGCTACCAACAAATATTTTTCAGTCACTATTCCTTCTGATTTGTCATAGAAAAGAGTGAAAGACTAGGTGATGGGAGATGGCTCAAGAGGAAGTGTGTTTAACAAGGGAAAAGAAGGATATTTGTAGGATAATCCAGAGAAAATGGGTCTTTTTCCAGCATTTATAGATTCAATTTATATAGAGATGTGTTCCTCTACATCTGAAAGGATGTTGAGGAAAACCATCATCATACTCAAAACCCCAAACAGATTGGAAAATACGTTAGGAGAATCACTGTGAGAACACAAAAAGATAAGATGTCAGTTTTTTACACCAAAAGTACAAGGGAAGTGTATATGGTATTTCAGACTACACGGTCTGAATTCTGTTGAATTCTGTTCTGTGTAATCGAGGACTCTGTATTCTTTACAGAAAACTGGGCTTCAAATTCAAGGCTCAGTTTTCCCTAATTATTACTGAGTGCTAAAGATAAAGCAAAACGTCTGGAATGGTACTGTGCAGATACAAACCAGCCCGTGAGCTTTCATTCTATTTATTTCTTGAAAGACATTATTTAAATAGGAAGGATGAGAGTAAAAAATGCAGCAACGTGGAGAGGGCAACAGAGTAGTCTGATTACTTTATATTCCTTCAGTTATAAATATATACTAGTTCATTCCATCCAATCTTCTCATTTATAGGCACTATCAACAGGGAAATGAGTTGTGTGTGTTTGTACTGGATGTCATCATGGCAATACTGTTTACTGTGTACTGCTGGTCCGGAAGATGATGGCCAATGTGTTATGGGAAGGTTCTGCAGCCCATTGCAAGGGAAGGAGGAACCGTTCTGGTTTTGGAGACTTCCCCGAATGTTTGTTTTCCTCCCTTACTTGCTTTGCTGCTGTAGCACTCTAAAACAAAGGTCATTCCAAGTAAAAAATGTAAGTTTGTTCTTGGTGTATGGAAAGCATAATTAAATTACTGATGCTTTAAAAGATTGGGTTTAGATCCTGTTAAGCAGATTTTAATTTGTATTGATGAATTCATTTGACATCTGTTTACTGTCTAAAATATTGCTGCTATCATCTAATGACCAGACATTCTGGCTCCATTCACGAGAAGCGTCATTCAATAGCTGTTTTTTAGCACTAAATGTTGCATTACACTGAATGATGGAGTATTATGAATTTTATGTATTTTAATTAATTTTCTAATGTCCAGATTGACCGTTATGAAACAAGTGTAGGAGTTAAACATAGTGCATTATCTACATAGCAATTGTACTAAAATGGTTAGAAATGTGGGTGTCTGAAAACTTTAAAATTCATGTAGGGATATTATCCTCTGCCCAGTCATTGCTGTTGAATATGAATGCAAGCAAATCTTCGTTTCCACACACACAAGAATATTTCAAAGGAAGATGAGTGTCCTTAGGTTTTTTCCATTTAATTTGCAAACACTCTACTCTAGCACTCTCTCCGCCATTGCTGAATGCTAAAAAAAATCCTGTAAGTCAATGGAAACACTACCAGAAGTTGGACTGACGTAAAACACCACATCTTGATGGATGCTACATTATTTTTATGAGGTGCTGGGTACACTCATTATACACTGATTCCACAGTAAAAACTTCCAGTTTTGGAGTAAGGAGAAAGATGCTGAACAGGAGTAACAGTAGCAATAAATGACTCTTTAAAGATGAGTTACACTCACTGTGTTTTTAATTCATTAAATAGTACTGTTTGATTTGGATGCTCCTGTCTGTCTTTGTAGCAAAGTGAGAATGTTCCCCTTGGATTTTTGCTCAGAAATGACTGACACCTTTCATGGAAGGAGGGAAAATTATTATCAGCCCTACCCTTGAATCAAGGTTAAAGGTCACCTTCTTTATGCTAGCTATCAAAAATCTGTGTGTACATAGTGAAATGTTGGGGCGGGGGGGAAGGAGGAACTTGGACAGAGAAGGAAAGTGGGGGGAGATACTCTTTAACAAAGATGCTGTCAGAGAGCTGTGGGAAAAGGCAAGAGGCCTGAGGAGTGACAGAAGGCTTCTTTCCATATGACCTTGTGTTAGATAGGTGGTTTATGAGCTGTAACTTCAGCGTTGAGGTCCACCACCGAGGTCTCTAGGTAGTGTGGTGTCCCATGGCACCACACCTTGCGCAATTATTGTAATGAGGAAAGAACAGCAAACAGGGTCATGATATCCATTTGATATACATCATATGGTAACATTAAGGTAAATTATATAAATTGGTAGAGGAATTGGGAGGCATGTATTTTTTAATTGATTTTACTTGGTATTCCTTTGCCAAAGAAAATGAATTCTGGAAGATCTAAGGATATTTGGTGAGAATGTATAGCTAGGTTCCAAAAAACCAAATTCATATACCAAATATAAGTGGACTGGCTTTCAGAAAGGCTGAGCTACCAGTGGCTCACTTTGTCTTCCTTTGGTGGCAGATTGATGACTTTCCGCTTTACGTTTTAAATGAATTAGCTGATATAGCATAAAACAATACATTTCTGAATATCTTACTTAATTTATTATGCCTTTATTACAGTATTTAACTTAACATACAGCATGAGAGGGGATGCTGTATCCCAGCATGTGTCCTTAATCTAAATTTTCTTTCTAAAAATACAGGGAGGAAGATACTGAAGGAAAGCTAATGGTCAGTTAAGCTGGAAAGGATCTGGCAAATACTTAACCAAATGCCAGTTTTGATATTTCACCACAACACCTATAATAATTTGTGAAGGAATGCAGTCTGTTCTAGACGTCTTAGGTTCATCTACTTTTTTCTGTTGGTGCTTTCCTTGAACACTTTATATACACATGGTAACCCCCAGCATCTCTATGTACTTCATCGCCATTCCCGTCAGCCCACTTGTTTGATCCCACCTTCAGAAAGACCTCATACTTTATGTTAATTATTAAACAATTAATCAAGAGTGGAATTTATACTTGCACAGCAGATCTGTGGAAAGTGGTTGCACAGGTCTCTTCAGACTCTTTCTTTTTATCCTGATTTCCAAGGAGGTTTTGCTGACAAAGAAAAATACGTGAGATGCTTTGCTCTAAGGTCACAATAATTAGACACTTTTCAGTAGTTCTGTGGCCATTCCTTGTATCCTCAAAACAGGGGAATTTGTTAATTTCAGATTAATTTGTTAATTTTCCAGTGTTACAGTGGGAACGCAGTAGCAGGGGAAGAAGGAACACAGTACGCACACCAAGGAGAGATGTTGTCTATGAGGCAGGTGCTGCGGGAGTTTGGGAGAGTCTGTGAGCCTTAGCTTCATTGCTTATGAAACAGGTGTGATAGTTATCCACCTTTAAACTCTTCAGTGACTACAGCTAGGGGAAAATCATACTCGCGTTTGCATTACTGAGCCTGAGCTGATCATGTTCAAAAGCAGGTGCGGTCGTATCGCCTGCTCTCCCAGCCATGCCTGATGCAAAGCCTAGTGAGAAGCACGCTAAAACGGACACCATGGACTTGATCCACCGCTCCCTGAACTTGGTGGAAACATTCCCAATGAGTTCATTAGGCTTTAATTCAAGATATTAATGCTGAGTGTTAGCTTGTGTTGCATTGTGAACATTGTCACTAATGCTGCTTTCTATTCATGAATTCATGTTGAATATCGCTTTGTTTGTCAAGGCAGTGCAGTGTTTTGTGTACAGATCTATTTTCTCAAAAGCAGCAGAGGAGTGTTTGATGAAAGGAAAGAATGTTCTTGTTAAAAGTGGTAAACCTTTTCCAATATGTTGTGCACTATATTTGTTTTGAAATTTTATTACATGGACTTCTATGTTGATTCTAAAAGGTTGAAATCACTATTTGAAAAATGAGCCGTTAAAAAAAAATACAGCTTTTTCATTTTTTTTTCCTGTCCTATTGTATTTGATTTTGTATTTTACATTTTCAAGTGAATGCTTCAACACTTTAAATCTTCCTAACTGAAATCTCATGTGTTCTGAGATGTTTGCAGAGAAAGTATCCCCATAAGCAAACTAAGGGCAAATGAAAAATTTCACATCTTATTAAATGAAGTGAAAACTTTTTTTTTACTTTAAAAATATTTTATTTAGGTTTCATTAATAGCTATCCAGGGATTTATTACTTAAATATAAACAAAAAAGTTAAGGAAAAGAAAATATCACCTTTAAGTCTTCAAATAACAGCTCTGGGTTCCCAATTTACTTCTCATATGTAACAGAACTGAATCAGCATTGTATTTAAAATTTTAGATTTAGATCTTAAAAAGGTGTATTTAGGAAGTAGTTCTGTACAGGTTTGGATAAGTGTGCATGTGCATACATATATATGCACATAGTGTTTTAATATACATATCAATATCAAAACATACTCTATTTTTGCTTACAAAGGCAGGTTCATGAATGACAGAGAAATGAGCTGGCATATCTCTAATTTAGAAGCATAACAAAATTGTGCATGTAAAGTCATTTTCAGAATAAGTCTCTCCAAGTCCTTCATTTTGCCCAAAGGGTTTTACAGTCAATCCCCAGCTACAGCTTGTACTTCCTAAGATGTCAAATTGTTTGTACTGGTTCATACGTTGAATGGAAGATGACCTAAAGTTCAACAAGGACCAGATGCGGAGATGTTCCACATGTGTAATTTCTGTTGAAGTTGAATGTGTTTAGCTAGACAAACTGAATTTCAGAATCATGACTATGGGTCTGATATTTGGCCAAAACCTAATTCAGGACCTGAGACAACATCCTGATTAAGTCTTCCACTAATGTGATTCCTTGATTCAGAATTTCATATTGATCTTTAATCTATCATAGTGTTGGCCATTAGACATTAGCTGTGCAACTTTAGAACATCTCTTATTTCTTCAAAGACTTCAGTAAATCACAATTTCAATTATATTTTCTCAGACTTTGAACTGAAAAATAAGTTATTATCTCTCAAGAATAATTTGCATCACAGTAAAGGATTTGAGCATTCTGTTGTTATTTTGCTTTGTTGACTAAAGCAGTAAGCATAACATTTCTCAAAGAGTAATGCTAAAGCTTTGAAATCTTTTATTAGATCAACTTCTTTTATAAAAGAGAGAGCATAAAGTTGCTCATACTCAGAAGCATCTTTTTCTTTGTTATATAATAATCAATACTTCCATAATGTACCAGTGACTTTTTAGTTACTGAGAGTATTAAGACTGCACTATAATCTGCCTTTCAAAATGTTCACTTTATATAGAACACTCTTCATTTGCCTTGAAGAGGAAAAGAGATGATCACATAACTTACACTAAACATATAAAAATGATCACACTTAGAAATACTTAACAAAGCTTATCTTAATAGATAAATATTTTGGGGAGTTCAGCAGTATAGAATGCTGTAAGACAGAAATACATGTATGGTTAGGAATTAATGAATTAATTTCTTTTTCCTGATAAAACATTGTGAGTTCTGGAGTCTAACTTAATTTAAATTGAGAATAGTAATTAAGAGAAGCAATTAAGGAAATCCATATGAAAATACATATACATTCTGCAAAAAGCCTCCTAACAATATTAAAATCCTTCTTGTTCTTCCATTGCAAACTGTGCAGCAAAGCCCAATTCCACTGACTTCAAGTAAGGACTTAAAAACTGTAAAGGTGAACACTACCAACAATTTTGAGAAAAACTGACAATTTTGTAATTCACAGCTCTTCACTGGTGGACAATGCTCTCCACTTGTGTTGCTCTTTCAGCATTGCCACCATACACACATGGATGAAATGACTACTACCAGTTGTTCAATAGTAGTAGTTTCCCTTTGAAAGATCTAATACCTCATCCTGTACCCTAGCTGTAGTATTTATATATTTTTAATCATTGCAAATGATGATAAAAGAACAAAGCAAAAACATTTGAGGGAAGTCTTTTCTTTGTCCATATTTAAGTTTTGTCATTTAAAGCAGTATCTGTGTATCTACTAGGCAATTATAGCTATCTTCAATTGGGAATCTTTTTCTATTATTTCAAATGTTTAGCACAACGTTTCTAAACAGTCCCTGTTATCCTTCTCTCTTTAAATCTGAGACAGCACTGCAAGCTGGAAAAAACATCAGGTAGATGATAATTCCCTTTCTAGATGAATTTTCTTTTTCTGGTAGATGATTTACATTGGCTGTTCTGCTTACAACTAACCTGATAAGACTCCAAATGCCAAAGACCAGATCTTAACTTTTCTGAAGGATGATGTTACTAAATTTTTTCATATATTAAGAAGTAAAAGTGATTAAAAGTATGTTCAAGGGTATTTATTGAGTGCTATGTTGGAGAGCAGGTAACATCATTCAGTCTGATCTTTCCTTAAATGCTAAAGGCAGTGCTGAACAAATTGTATAAACAAAACTACTAGTGAATGAAATCCACATTATATTAAAAATTGGACTGTTGGTTCTCAAAGCTCCTTTCCTCAGTTTCTCCCAATTTACTTTTTTTTTTTCTGACCAGTTTCAGAAGACAAATGTATTCTTTTAAAGTCTTTTAAATGCCATGGTGATAAGTGTCTTTTTGAAAAGACTGGTTTAGGTAAACTAAATGTTTCCTTATGTCTTGACAGATATATGATTTTTGTAATTGCTTACTTTGTGTCCTGTACATGGAAAGACTGTGAATTTCAGAAATAAAGTACTGTGTAATGAATCAGCTCCAGTGATAACTACCCGTTTTATTATACAGCAGAGTAAACAGTCATTAATTTAAAACATGTAAATTGGAAAGCTGAGAACCATATCAGTAGCTGTAGTGGGACATATTCCCACAAAGCGTGATTACTTCCATAATTCTTGAATATTTAAGAATTGCTGTGAAGCAGAACAGTCAGACATTCCCAATAAGAGGCATCAACTACTACCTCATTAAAGCAAGAAAGAATCTGTGGACATGGGAAGAATCTACAAGTCATTCAATTTCTAAATTAAAACCTAAAATAGTTTGAGGATAATGAGAATAAAGATAAAGTTTGAAAGCTTATTACTTCCTATGAAGAAATAGCCCATTCAGCATATGTTTGAAATGGTTGAAATATTACGACAAACCCCTGTACAGCTTAAAATCAGTTACAACTGGCCTCTGAAAAGTGAATCTGTTTCTAATCGAAGGGGTTTTTTAAGAATGGGGAAAAAAAAGAAAAACGCAAAAAAATGAAATCTGATTCAGTATACAATAAAGGATACGTGCAGTGGAAGTAATTATGCATTTAAAGAGATATCATTCCATTTTGCAGTTCTTTAGGTTTATTCCAGAGCTTATGCTTTGGTTATCAGTAGTTATCAGTGGATGTTTATGACATTAGATTCTAATTGGCTGAACACAGAGGATTTCCAGGGAGCATAACTCCAAAATCTCCTTTCTTAAACTGAGTCTTCAGAGCAGCTGACCACTGTCGGGGTTCTGAGCTGTGCTCTGGAGACCTCCGGGGTGCTTCTTTCACTCAACTGCCTTACATATGAATTTTAGGATTCTGATTTAGGAAGTCAGGATTGCTCAATAGGGAAGAAACATCTCTCTTTTAGGTACCAGAATATCTAACTTAGGCAGTCTGGATATGATCCTGAAGGCTTCATTTATAGGTTTTGAAGTACATTACTTTTTAGAAAGGAAGAGCACTTGCAAAAATTTACTAAGAAAGAATTCTTCCCTTTGCAAAACTACAGCTTTACAAAACTCTTTTCCGTCTTTTCCTCTTACTGGAAATATTTTATTCCATTTTTTCCTTAAAATTAAAGAGCATCAATCAGTATATAATGTATACTAATAAGACAAAACAAAGCAAATGTAGTTACACAGCTTATGTACTGTGTAGAGAAAGACACTTCTGTTATGTTTTACTGCAGAGTTTGAATGTCTTGAAAAAAGATAACACCATTTTATTAGAAATATCTCACATTAGGCAAGCTCTTTGACCTGTCAGTTTTGTTAATGTAAAATGATAGCTTGGATTTGCACATTGAAGGCTGTAGCATCGTTCTTGGACTAGCTATGTTGCCTCTCCTGTTTTTTGCCTTACTCCACTCCAATTCCAGACCCTTTAGCATGCAGTGTCATGCATTCATTTAAATTCAGTACTTGGCAATGGCTAGAATATAACAGGTTCAGTGAGGCTCATTATCAGAGACTGAAGAATGTGCGCAGTCCCCTGCTAACTCCTTGCCTTTCCAGTCACAGGTCCTGAGTGGGGCCTGTCCTGAAGATCTGTCCATCCCAGCTCATTTTTCAGGCCTGAGCAATTCCTGCCCTAAAGCTCTTCCTTCAAATTTACTGCCAGGGTCTGAATGTTTTTTGCCCTCAGGCTCTATTCTTTCAGACTGATCATCAGAGTCTGGATGAATGTTGCCTCTGGGTTGTTTCTTTTCAGTTTCAATTTCAGAGTTGGAGCTCTTGTGCCCTCAGAGTTTCACCTTTCAGTTTCAGCATTTGGGTTTAAAGACCTACTGGCTTTAAAAGACTTTCCATTTTAATATTTTCTTGTGTCATGCTTCAGTTAGACGCAGTTGCATTGCTGTCATTGATGACACCTCCCTTTTTACATTTCTCAATATTCACTGAGTTGGTTTGTTCAGGATTTTCTTATTGTTTCCACTTCTACTCTCATTCTGTTTGCAATGTGGTACGAATCCTCACTGATTATTTTTTTAGGAATTTCATAAAATCACTTGCAAGATCTTCTTGTATTAGAACATGAAAACTATAATAGATACAGAGTATGCTTTCCCTTTTGTGAAGAAATACAAGTGCTTTTTTTACACATTTTAGGATGCCACATCAAGCTTGATAGGATTTGTCCATCTCTTTATGCAATGATACCTTCTGATGAGTACTGGATTGTTGAGTTCCAAAAAACAAATCTTCACTACTGAACTTCCATGACAGTATTACATCTAAAGGTGCCTCTGAATTGCCAAACATTGATAGCAAGTGTGCAAATGTTTGGGATGTTGCCTTTATAACTTACATATATTTTCACACAGCACTACGCATTTTTCATATGTTGCTTTCAGTGTGCTTGACTCGTTTAACCCTGGAGATTTTCCAGAAAAAACGTTCATTTCTTCCACCGGCTCCTTGTCCTTCAAAATTTCATGCATGCTGTACTCCTAGCAAGGCCAAACTATGTGCTGCTGCACTGGGGCAGAAAGAAGCTAAGGTAAGATTATGTGTGACTACTTCACAGAATCACAGAGCTGTTGAGCAGGGAAGGTATCTCTGGAGATCGCCTGGTCCAACTCCCTGCTCAGAGAAGGGTCACCTACAGAAGGTTGCCCAAGCTGTGTCCAGCCGGGTTTTGAATATCTCCAAGGATGAAGACTCTACAGCCCCTCTGGGGAACCTGTTTCAGTGTTTGACCACCAACACAGTAAAAAAAGGTGGGCTTTTTAGGTTTAAAGAGAATTTATTGTATTTCAATTTGTCCCCATTGCCTCTCATACTTTCACTGGGCTTTGTAGTGTATTTTTAATGTTCAGAACACAGATATTTCAGTCCATTGCATCTGCTGTGCTCACTTACAACATACAGGGACAGTACAAAGGAAATAACGTACTAAAGCCTGTCCCTGTTAGAGATGCACAAGCTTGATATTAAGTCAGTATAAAACACTAACTTGGAGATAAACTAGTGTAAAAGTGAATATGGATACATACAGCTTTTTCAGAAGAAGGATTTTGTTTGCTTGTTCGTTTTCCCCTAGAAGAAATTTACATGTCTGAATGCTTGAAGTTCAAAATGTGAAGATAGTTGTCTTTGTTCCTCTCAACAAAGAGCTGCTATTTAGACCTTTGAATGCAGGTATGTATCATCAGAGGCTATTTAACTCTCGTCCTATATGTCATAACTATCAACTCCAGTTAAAAGAAGTCCACTGAAACAGTTAAATGAGTTTCAGTGGGGCAGGGGTTTCTAAGGACCAGATTTACCATGTCAGTAAAGATGTTAATAAGATCCTAAACTGGTTTGTAGAAATATTCACTTATCACTTGCATACCTTTGTTTCTTCAAGCTGAGGTTCAGTAGCTGTAAGGACTGCACAGGGCCAAGACGGGAGAATCAGGATGCAAAGCACAGCAGGACTGCACAGGGCCAAGACGGGAGAATCAGGTTGCAAAGCACGGTCCAAAGCATGAGTCTTGATTATTAATCAAAATGGATACATCCATATTGTGTGTGCTAAACACATAAGGCTTTTTTGGACTGTTTCTCCTAGGTTTTTCAAACTCCAATGGTAGCTTCCTACAGGAGACAAGCTCTAGCGTGTACTTAGCCATCTCCAGAATGCATTTGGCTTCATCCCTCTCTACATCTGTTTGACATAGCAACAACTCAAACTCTTTAAACCTAGTACTATATTCACATCTGCCTTACAGTAACAGAAGGGTTGTTTCTTAAGGGTTTAAGACCACTCTCAAGAGCCCCTTGATGCATTAATGATTAGAGTCTGTTGCTTTGATTTCCCTTTGTTGCCATCACTCTGTCATATTTCCATTGAAGTAAGGAGGAGCCAGGCTTTTAACTTCCTGACGTGTTTTTTTTTAAAAAAATAGATCTAGCCTTTTATTTAGAAATTTTACCATAGGTACTTTAGAAAGGCCATGGGATGTAGGCATTTAGTAACCTAAGAGTTTTAACAAATCAGTAGTTACCAGACAGTAAATAGTCATTACACATCATGTGTTCCACAGTGAGTTTCCATGGCAATACCGTGATTCTGTATTGCCCATTAAAATCTCAGTGTCATTGCTCTTTTATTAAGGTAAGCTTCATCACATTACATCGTGTATTCTGTGGGATGCTGTAGGACAAGGAAAGGCACACAGAAAGTAACACTGAGTAGCTGAGATGCAGTTGTTTCTTACCTTACAGTAATCTGTAAAAGTGTCTTTTCATTCTTGAAAATGGAATTTAGACTCCTAATCATGTATGTGTAGAAGGAAATATACCCAAAGGTCTTGTTTATCCTCAATTTCAACAGAAGTGAATGGTACAAGACCATAGGAGAAAAAAACCAAACTTGAAGTATTCCTAAAATAAATAATGAATGAGTGTGTTTGCTGACATATATTAAGCATGTGATGTGATTTTCCTGATTGATTACACAACAAAATGCAACAGCCATTTTTTTCAAAAATATATTCTGTGAGAAATATTGTGCAACAAGGTCATATGAATCACTTCCAAATTAAAATAAGACTTCTCTTTCGAGCAATCATTAATTCCATTTAAAAGAACAGGTAGTGTGCGTTCAGCAGCATAATGTCACCAGTATATGAAAAGATAAATGTAAAAAGATTTTGTTGATTTGTTTCATTGGTAAGCTAATTTTTAAAAAGATGTTTGAAAAAGGAATACGTCTGAAATGCTAATGGGTATTTGAAAGTTTTATTTTGTCCTGGTCAGGATCTGAGATTTGAGAATTCAATGTGTTTAACCTTTGGTAATTTATTTCCCACACCAGGATATTTTTTAGGCTTATGCATACCAGACTAGGTTCTGTTTTTCCAGGCCACTCTTTTATGATATTCTTTGAAAATATCTAAGCGACTGATGCCTCCTGGCTTTGACCTTTCATCAAAACCTCAGACCATTGTGCTTATTTGTGGTATTTTCTGTTTCTCAAATAGTTCTGTCCTAATGATCTCTATTCTGCCTTTTTATCCAACCTTTTGAATTCAAACTCCACTCAACTGACTTATATTTTATATCCTGTCCATGCTAATAAAAAATCCTATTTTGAAATTGTATCTTGGACTCATGGTAAATTTTGAGCATCTAATATGGGTTATCGGTGAACCTCTGTTTATCTATCACAGAACAGATAAAATGGGACAAGTTACTCTGATATAAAATACTGCTGTCTACACCCAAGATCAGATTTGGTTTTACTTGTCACTATTATACTGGGGAAATACAGAATAGGAGACCAGATTGCTTTAAAATTATTTTAAGTTACTGACTCAAGATAAGTACTTCAAGTTACAATGCAACTGTCTTATTTTACAAGCAGGTCTTTATTTGATAAAAACCAACAAAGCTCTACTGAAGACAGTTAAAATAAATTTTACCAACAATTGCTCATCAAAATTATCCACATCTGTCTTTAATGAAAGAAAGAGCAGCTAGGTAAAGGCACTACTGAAGAAATTTATAATATAATGTACACAAAATTTGATTAATTGAATAAAAGAAAAGCAAATGAAAAACTCACTGTTGTTAAAGTCCCTTACTACTGCTAAATCCACTGCTAAAATTCATGCATATGACTACAGAGAAATTAAATTACTTTGTATGGAAGTAACACATACAGAGTTTGACCCGTCAGATTTAATTTATGGTATGTAATTATTATTTATTTATTTTCATACTAGGAACTGCAACGGTAATACAATCTTCAATATTTTACCGCTATTTAGATATGGCGCACTTAAGGGTACCCTGTGATGGGATGGGACTCAACGTTGTGAAGCAGTAAGATGATGGTATAACTTCAATAATGCTTTTAATGTACTATTGCTCTAGTAAGAATTCTGCAAAATAATTGGGGTTTTGGTGCATAAACTTACAAAGATGACAATCAAAGTCAGTCAATAACAACAATGTACCTTCTTGTAATCTATTATTTACTGTTACTTCATACTTCTGAAAAAATTATCCTTTTGATGCTGTTTATAATTTAGTTTCACCCTTACAATAAAGTAGAACAAATTTGAAAATGCTGCCTTTGTAGAATTCTTTGAATCACACCAGTAAGTTCATCCATTCAGTGATGAATTATAAAGTATGACAGTCTTTTTTATACATCTCAGGGGGAAATATTTGTAAGTTTTATCTAGCACCAATCCAAACTAAGAGTGAAATTCTATGTTTGTCTGGTCAACACTAAACCAGTATAATTAATTGTTCCAATGGGCATAAATAATGAGAGTTAAATTAAAAAAAGAAGTTATAAGGCAGGTAATTTGAAAAGCATTAATCTGTAACAGGTAGAAAGGTCTTGGACAAGACACTAGTAGAGTTTCTAACAGAACTGTAAATGAATGACACAATAAAAATCATCATTTTACCTGTACTTTTGACTAGTGTTTCAGAAATAATAGCACTGGTATTGGGTATGGATTGCATTTAGGATACAGTAGAAAGGGACATCTTTTACTTGGTTAATATTCAGTTGATAGTTCATATTTTGAACCACATAGCATATGTTCTTCTTACTGCAATGCTATGGTTATTTCAGAATCAATTAACTGATGTCATAACACCTCCATCCCTGGAGGTGTTCAAAAAACGTTTCGATGTGGTGCTTCAAAACATGGTTTAGTGGGCATGGTGGTGGTGGGTAGAAGGTCGGACTTGATGATCTTTGAGGTCTGTTCCAACCATAACGATTCTATGATTCTATGATTCTATGATATGAATCAGCAATGATGGCTTAAACCACCATTACTGCATTTGAATGCATTCTAGTTACTAAAGTTTTTCACTGATAATATTAAACTCTTAAAACACAGTGGCTAATTCAGTCTTGAATAGGTAAATAACAGATCCTTAGAACTCCAAAGAGTAAGTTTAAAATCTCATATTAGCTCAGGCTAAAGCTCATCCACCCTGTTGACATCATGAGGGCTCACACTGTGGTTTGAGTATTAAGTAAGCCAAGAAGTGTGGTCAGTGCTGAAAAACTGGAGCAACAGCCATTAATGCGATGTTGAGTCAGGTAGTAAAAGAGGAAAATGGTCTTAAAGCGTCTCAATACCGTTTCTCTCATGTTACCCCAAGACCTCAAGTTCTGAGAGAGTTGTAACAGTTTATTTTAGATGTTGTTTCTTCTTTTCCATTAAGTAGAGGAGAAACCTAAAGAACAAGGTTAGACTGGAAGCTTTTAGATGAGTAAAACTAGGTAAGATGATTCCAAACCCCCCATGGTAGGGTGGTTGGAACTAGATGATCTTTTAGGTCCCTTTCAACCCAAACCATTCTATGATTCTATGAATCCCACTGGAGCTTTGATCGAGGACAGGCATATGACATCTGCAGCTTCAGTAATTCCGTGAGACAAGAAAAACACCGTCAGCCACAGGAAAAGTCATGATGGTCCCTCAGGCCAATGTTATGATCGAGTACTAGTCTTTTCCAGTTACAGCCTCCTTTTCTGCTTTGCAGCTTCATGGTGAATATGAAGGGTACAGTCACGGCTACCTTTCTTTCCACCATGGTCTATTTGAAGGAGCAAGTAAAGTCCTTGCTCCTCTATACCAAGGACAAGGAATTGCTTGGTCATCTGCTGCTGGTGCATCTATAGCCGATCTTATAATCACAGACCTTCATTAGACTCAAAAGCAACAGGAAGCATCATTCTTGGCCAGTTCAGAGTTCACGCAGTGGTAGGAGACCGAAAATGTCTCTTCCAGAGGTGGGATGATGGAGGAAATTACTCAGAGAAGGAATGTGTTAAAATTCTCTTGTGAAGTAAGAATTCTTGTGTTACTACTAGGTAATTGGTGTTCATTGCTTTTGATGCAAGGTACGATGCAAGTGATAAAGGAAAGATGCTAATGCTTATGTTATGGAATGAAGGTGACTGACCCAGATCACTTTGGTGAACCTGAGCCCAAACAAAGGCATGGCTACTCAATGCAGGACAGATATAGCTGGATATTCCATCTGTGTCAGAAAGACGAATTTTATTTATTTTTTTCCCCCCTCCTCCTTAATGCCATATAGTTTCACTCCACTTCATTCTTCTCAAATAGCTCAGGCTTTACACTGTTGTAAATGATAATAGAACACGACCTATTGCAGTCAGAAACAGGATCATAGGTTTACTTCTGCATCATCTCTAGGCAGAAAAAGCTATTTTATTTTTCACAGAAGCAATCTTTCTCAAGGAATAAATACTGTAACAAAGCATAGACTCTAACAAAGGGAGTTAGGCGCAAAAATAATAGATATTTGGTTACACCTGGCACAAATGCTGAGATCGAGGAGAGAACTTCTGCATAATAAGTAAGCAATATGAAAACTAAATACATTTTTTTCTCAATACCATATGAAAAACAATCAGTCTTTCTAAGGTTTAGCACAACAGAAGCTATGTGCATTACATTTACAAATGCTACTTGTGATGGTAAAGTAATAGAAAACTGAGGGAAAGACAGTCCTGAATTAAAAGGTCATTTAATTCTGGCCCTTTATTGCATGAGATCAAAGTATAAAGCTCAAGTGATAAAATCAAATTTTGGACTCAAAAATGGACTCAAAACTAGTTGGTCTACTTTGTCTCTAAGTGGCATTAATTTCTCGACATAGCACTTCTGTTTTGTCTAACACTTGCAAGAAAAAGATAAACTGTGTATTTTTGTCTTTTTACAAAGATCCAACACATTCGTTGCTATGTGAATATCAAACATTTCTATTATATAGTAGTATATATCTAGAGAAAAGAAACCTAATGAAATAAGACATATACAATGTGGATGTCTTCATCTAATTTAGTGACTCTAGACCTCCCTTATATGTATTTCTAGGGCATCATCAATCTCACCTTAAGGTAGACATTGAAACCAAATTAGATTAATTGTGTCCTAAAAATGACTGTTTTTTTCTCTTCACTATAAAGAGATCCTAGGGTGACCTGCAGAGATCTAGATTAATAAGTTTAGACATATGCAGTTAGGTGAGATGATTATCCACATTAATTGTGTGAAGTGCTTGTTAAAAGATTTTTAGAGATTAATACTGTAAATTAGAGTAATTCTATTGACCAGGATAAAGTAAAGGTGTTGGTTATACAATTTGAGAAGGAAGGGAAACTACGATTTTTCACCAAAAGACAGATTTTTTTCACAATCCTTAGATGACCATGGACAAATAAGCTCCAAGAAATGGGTAACATGACAGATTTTTACCATATAATCATCTCAAACATAAATTGGAATGATTAGGAAGTGCAAGCATGGATAAAGATCGAGCTAAACTCCTGACTAGACTGTTCCCTGCTAGACATTATCAGGAGACTTTGGTAGTGGAGACAAGGATTTCCATTGTGTCTTTCCTAGTCCACCACTAACTTGAGCTGATTCTCTCATTTCTGTGCTGAATGTACACTGCCATCCTCAGAGGGCAGACTTGCACCACTCTGCATATTAAAAATCCCAGGCATCCTTCTGTCCTTTTTAAAAGTGTCTAAAACTTCCTTTCCCTGACATGCCTTCATCTGCAAAATAGACCATTCTTTTTGTCTTTTACCTCCTTCTACCACAGCAGTTTACACTGCAATGCCTCTGGGAGAAGGGCTTTGCTATATATTAATCTCAGTCCACTGTAATTTATCCTTTGAGGTGACGGCCCCTATAAACAGTGGTTAAATGATCAGAATTTCAATACATTTTGTTTTTTATTCAGCTTTAATAGATAGTGTTATAGCTTAATCTTTTAGAATGTTCTTTACTAAACATGAATTTTGAAACAAAAAACCATTCTGAACCAAGAAAACACAGTACTGTCAATAAAATGAAAATATGCTTCTTGGATAGTTAGGGTTTTTAAAATTCATTTTTCAAGGCAATTTATTAACATCTCATCACTTTTTTTTCATAATTAGTAAGTATTTTTCAGGAAAAAAATAATGAAATGTTCAGTTTCAAGAGTAATAAATAGTTGACTGTAGTAGGATTATCTGGGATTTGTATATCACTGTATATCAATATTAATGTTAGAATGGCATAATAAACTTTTGATATATTATCCTGCCTATCTAACTGTGAAGTCTCACCTAAAAATTCCCTTTCTAAATCTCTCTTCATGATCTTTTATCTATGACAGTGACAGAAGCACTACTTTTCCCCTCTTATTCTAGTCAAACTTTTTCTTTATGAAAAACACTTGCATGTTCTTCTACACCAAATTTAGCATCATAGGCAACTTACTGTTCAAAAATATGATTCTGGTAATGTCATGCTGAAATTTGAACACCCCAAAACTATCTGCTTTGACTAGATATCCTCTCAGGTATTTAAAGTTAACTTCTGACAGTTCTAGGTTATGAATAATTCACATCCTGAACAGCATCTCCAGTAACACATCAATAAACCGAAAAGATTTGTCTTAAGTTTCCCCTAAACTTTCTTGCAAATTCTTCCTTCTTTACAGCAATTGAGCCATCTCTGGAATATGCATATGTATATAGATATATATTTTTCTTACTTACATGTATGCATATGTATCTATAATAAAAAAAGGAAAGTTTTGGTTGTCTTTGCCAGATGGTGCAGCCTTGGAGAAAGATATTTCTACAACGTACTTGAATTAATGTGTATGTTTAAAAATGTTAATATGCATTCTTTGCAGACTAGAAAAAAATCAAAATTTAACTACCCATCTCCTGTGACACAAATTTTCGGTGAATGATCAGAAACTTTTCACTAACTGTTAATGCAACTGGAAGGAAAGTATATACTAAATTATCATCTGGACTATCAAAGTCTTAATAAGTCAGGCAGCATAACAACAACAAAAAAGATTAAGATCTGCCATGAGGAAAATGGATACTCTTAATTATTTTTTATTTAACACAACCAAGCTTGTTAATATTTTATATACCTGCTGTATATAGACCTAAAACTTTTCCTTATGCCAAACCTGTTTGGTATAGATACCACAAGAAATTGAGCAAACGCTCTTGTCTCGGTGTGATGTATGACAGATGCACCTCACGGCTATTCCTAAAATCCCAGAATTGTGGGAATTCAGCCAATTCAGTGCTCCATCAACTGCTGATAGACATTCTGTCATGGCTGTGCCTTATCTTACCATGCTCAATTCTGTTGTTTTGCTCTGAGAAACATGTACTTCACCAGTAAATTATTCAGCAAGCAGAGAGAGGTATAGAAAGATTTTTATAAGACTTTTTTATGCTCAGAGCCCAGTGTTACATATGCAGAAAAGTTGATGTTCTTTTCTTCTGGTAGCATCTAAGCTTAACTCACCTTTTGTATAAGCTATGCAGCCCTGTCACTCTCCCTGTGTATGCGATGAGAGACACAAAACATGGCCATAGCTTTAACTTTGCAAATCATTGCTGAGCTCTCTCTTTGGGGATTGTATCTGATCCAGAGGTAGAGGGTGCATCTAGAGCAGCATTTTCATTCAAATCAAGGGTGCACTTTTGAACTGAATCTCCTTATCATCCCCCCTAACTCTGCTTTGGTGACACCCTAGAGCAGGCTTGGAGAACATGAACTGGGTTCCTCTTGGATGAACTAAACTTGTGCTCCAGGAGCACACCTAATGCAGTGTAACAGCTGGTAGGCATTCATGAATATGGATTTTTTCCCATACGTAACCTAATTTGTAGGAGGCTTTTAAAATTTCTCTCAAACTGTGACTGGGGATTTGTGATTTGTAATGCAGAGGGCAATACAAAAGCAGTACCATGACTAGTAAGTTATGCTGCCGCTACCTACTAGTTCACCTCCATTTTCTAAGCCAATGCATTTCTCTTCATTAAGAAGGAAAAAAGCTCCAAGAATTGCTTAAAATAAGCATCCTTTTGGTCAGTTATTTTAAGCCACTGGTAATGGTCTTTTCCTTGGGTCCTTATTCTTCCTTATATGCTTATGCTTATGTTTTTCTCCAGTGTGCATGTGATCTCACTTATTAATATCTTAAGAGCATGTCACTTTGTTCAAGAGCAACACAATGTGTCACTTTGTCAAATCCTTTACAATTTTTTACATTTAAAAGAATCACAAAAGTCATGCTGTGAACTCAGTCATATAATGAGTTTTCTGGAAGCTCTACCAAGATTAGTGGTGTTTGGAATTTTAATTTCATGGAAAAATGTGACATTTTGATATGAGACAAAGTTCTTCACCAAAATAAAGGCAGATTTTTCCACAACATCTTTAAAATATGGAACTTTTGATTTTTTTGTGTGTTTCAATAAAGTCAAGTATTATGGTTTAGTATCAGAGCACATTTTGCTATTTATGTAATCTGTATAATATTGTACATATACAATTACCAAAAAAGGAATACATTGCTGTAGAGTTTGAAATGCAGTAAAAAAATGAAATTGAAATGTAACTTAACATACCAAAATTGTTCAGTATTTTAAGAACAAACCAGCAAAGCATAAATGTTTCTTTTTAACTTTTCACCAAATTAAAATTTTATCAAAATCAACGTTATGCAGTTTCATTTTTAACAAAACTACATTTGGAGACAAAGCTGTTACATCAAGAATTTTTCAACCATCTGTATTTGAGAGCAAAACTAACAACACTGAGAAATTTTTTTTCTGATTTATGACACAGAGTTGAATTAATTCATTTACCCTTAAACAATATTTACTTAATAACTTAAGTTAATTTAAGCTAATTTAATTTAAGTTAAGGTGTTACTTACTTAATACCTTAACTGTGGAAATCCTACAGGATCTGTTACTTTAACTGTTTCTTAGTGTTATAGAATACATCAGTAATAATTTATACATTATTATGAAATGGCAAGGTATATCCACTGAGTAGGTGAGCACATAAAAGACACAAAAAACCAGCGTTTCCTCAAGCCTGATAATATTTTTAAGGACAAATTTAGCTGTATTTATCATAATTACAGCTACTTGATAGTAACACAGGTACCTTATAAATGAAAACAAAGATCTGTTCCACATGCACAGATGCAGTGCAACCTGTGTGTATTTTAGAAGCTCAGGAAGTCTTTTATCCTCTATACAGTTCTTTACCCTCATAAACCTTTGTCTTTTGTGCATGCTGTAGTAGTATTTTCTCTGCATTCTAGGAAGAAAGATATCTCTTTTATTTATTTTCTTTTATTTCACAGATCCAACAATAATTTTTTTTTTTTTTTTTTTTACAGATGTTGCAAGTAAGAATTGAGTGCTGCCTAGGCTCCTTGTAATTTACTTTTGTTTCACACTCAGGAGACCTGAGCATGAGTATCAGTAATTTTTATCATGGGAAGCCAAAAGCTGGGATTTTACTTAGCTTAGACTATCTGTGGTGTGCCCAAATGTACCTTAACATTTTTAGAGATTGTACACGTTAACATTTTTAGAGATACCAAGATGGAGACTTTGCTACAGATTGCATTCTTAGAAGTCACATATTTCAACTTAACAAAGGGTATGGAATTATAAAGTTGTATGACATGATGCACTGTGGACATGATCCATATCCCACTGAAGCTAGCATGAGACTTGCCATTGATTTCATTGGAAACTGGAACTGGTCTTACCAGTCATGCACAAGCAGAATTGTACAAGCATTAAGGTAGCAATGCTGATACATTTGATGCCAAGGTGTTTTGCATGTTAATGAAATATACTGTTATATATTGCAATATATATAGTGCAAATATTTTTGTTAGTATCTATTTATTTATATGAAAGGTTATGATTCTGAAACCTCCAAACCTTCCATTTGTGTTGCCAGTCTGAAGAAATTAGCTTCAGTCATCCTGCATAAATTCCTGCATTCACTGGAATTTACACAATAGCTTTTTCTGAGGATCTTGAATCCTACAACAAGGACCTTTTCATTGCATGGGTTACCTTCTTTTTTTTTTTTAGTTTAAAGGACAGAATTCATTTCTGATACACCTTACATCTGGTATCACATGGTATCAGCGTTAGTAGATTCAATAAGAATAGATCCAATATTCCCTACATTAGACTAGTAGTATGTGTAGATGCAATCACAACACATCAGATTTCCCAGGTTGCTGGAAAATCGGAAGTAAATTACTACTAAACAGAGTTGTCTGCCATACAAAGAAGTAAAAGTTGCAATGCCTACACCATGAGCTGCCTGGAGTCTAACCCTGCCACTGAAGGTCAAGATAATGAACTTCTCTTGGAGGTGGAGCTCAGACGAGCAGTCTTTGAGGTTATGGAGAAGGAGGTGGTACAAAGCTTCACTCCACCTGAATTTCATGGTATCTATCACTGCTGTATGAAGAATATTTGAAAAAGTTCATAAATAGAACATGATTTGGCTTTCTTCTCCTTCACTTCCTCCTAGGGGCTGTGAAAACACACTAACTATATTGTACGTGTATGCTGGAGGGAAAAAGGTGGAATAAGAGAAAAATACACAGACAGAAAGCAGCACTGAATTCTATCTTATGCCATTAACCATAAATATATAATGACCAAATTACAAATGGAAAAAATATGTTGCTACCTACATATTTTATTTTTTAATGCTTTCATAATATTAATGAATAGACTTCTATATTTTTGCTATTCCTATTGAATGGAAGAACAAAAAAAAAGCTATCTTGTCACGAAAATAAATTCCTTTGCTGTCCATAATATTCTCCACCCTTTCAGTAGTGTTTTTTTTTTTTTGAAGTGTAACACTTCAGAATTAGAACTTTTGGATTTAGAACTGTGAAACAATAAACATAGCAGTGTAACTGAAAGGAATCCTCATTCAATTAATGAAAACTGCAGAGACTACTATAATAAAGAGGATTTCTCAGGTTCCATCTACTTGTTTGCTGTGACATTTTGTGACAAAATCGCTGCACAGACCTGAGAATATTCACCTAAATATATGTTGCTCTTCTCCTTGATAAATGAGACAAAAATGTCATCAAGAAAAGGCACTGGGTTTTGAAAGAGTTTTATTATTTTATTTTGAGGTGGAAGGCACAGTCCTGTAAGGTACTGGGCATTTCTGGAAAGAAAAAAAATTTAAAAAGCCATTCAGTGTAATCAGATGTTGGTGATGTGGCACAGTATCTTTGTATGTTCTTATATTTAAAAAAAAAAAAAAAATTAATTATAGGAGCATAGGATAATTAAGGCTGGAAGGGACCTCAGGAGGTCATCTATTCCATCTTCCATGTAGGTATATATGTATATTTCAAGATTATCATTGTCACCACCACCATCATCAGTTGCCATATAAGTAATGTGTAAAAACTCCTATCTGTTAGCTCCCTCTGATACACTCTGAGAAGAGCACATATAGCCAGCATCACTTGAATATATGGGCTTGGAGTACAGTATCATTTGTGTTTTGTTATACTGCACTGAAAAGGAAAGCATTTGAACATTTGGTTCTGATTCAGAATCAGAGAAAAATCAGAACTTGACAGTGAATTGCAATAAGCTGGCCAGTTATTCTTCCAGTTTGTCAAAATAAAAACAACCTCAAAAAATAAAAAGTGTTTAGGAGGAGAAAAGCAGTTTGACACAACTTGAATTCTCTATTAGAAGTCTCTTATTAGTAGAGTTTCTTGTCTTAGGCCTTCAATATAGGCCAGTTAGGAAATGTACAAGATGAGGTAAAAATTCAGGATATGTTCCAAAAAGGTGTGCTTTATATGAGACCATTTACAGATAGTCCAGTGATTATTATATTTCTCCTTGATCAGGGAAATTCATTACAAAGGAAAGGAGATGTTCTTAACTGAAAGCAAGTACTTTTTGAATCCTTGCCCTTTAGCAAAAATGTTTCCAGTTAAAATTTGTCAGATGTTACCATTCTCTCCATTTTCTCTCATTCCTCAGTGAACACAATTCCCTTCACTATGTAAAATTATGTTGCTGTCATGGATTATGTCAACTTTAACCTTTATTACACATTTTCAGTTATAAGTTTTCATGAATGGAATTGAAAACAAAAAAGGGAGAAAATCTCTGAGCAAGTGTGATAAAAGCCTAGTTATTAAATTGCTCCTTCTCACTCTGGTGAAGTCTCATTTTATTATATTTTTTGTCTTTCCTTATTACACTCTATATCTGTATCCTTTAATGGCATTTTCCAGCAGACAAGTTTTTATTTCTAAAATTTTAGCTTGCTCTGAAGGAATTTTAAACATGATCTTTTTTTTTTCTCTTGAGTATGTCTTCATGGTCATGATTCAGAATATTGAAGCTGTGTGACTGTAGGCTCTAGCACGACTGACATTTATTACGAATTTTCAACAAGGAAGTACAGATTAAACTATTGTACAATGGCACTTTTTATGTGGCAGTCCTTTTGACATATGTCTTACAACCACAGATAAGTGCCTGTAAAATGTAATTCAGACAGAACTACATGTATTTGGTGCATTTCTGACTATAAATCTTGGATCTGCCCACACTTCCATGGATTAAAAATGCTTTTAGCAATTGCAGTGAATTAAAATTCTTATTTTTTGAAAATTTTATCACACACAACTAATCTCTGCCTTACGACCATTGACAGTAGACCCATCTGATTAACTGACATCTTCCTTGAACTGTAGTGTTTTATTAAAATAGTTTTATTGATAGAGAAATACAGCTATTTCTGATAACAGACAAGACTTTTATCTATATGAGCTTTAATGGTAAAAAAAGCATTCTTAAAGGAACTCAACTTGTATTACATTTTAGTTTCCTTTTTCAGATTAAACTTTGAAATATTTGATTTTAAATTAATTACCTCCCTGTTTTCCTGAAAATATAAACTGGCTCTGTTTGTGATTATGTTATAGAACTAGAATGAGAATAAGATATCACAGTGAACCACTGAAGTTTCTTTTAAGTCCAGAAAATCTGCCCTCAATTTCTGCCTTTTTCTATATATAAAAATAATTCCAGCATTCACTCTTGATCTCCAGTATATCAGGGAAGGCCATTGTATAATTTCAGCGAAATCATTCTACGGTAGATGACAGTGTAAATCTAATTTAGAAATATTTTTTAAAGTAGGATTGACAGTAAAAACTGCACTGAGGAATTTAATTCCTTCTTCAACAAAAGTGGGTATGCTAAATATCGCACAATGGTGCTAGAAGAGGAGAACTGTCTACCTAGAAAAAAAAAAAAAAAGTAAAACCAAAAAACCCCTAATGGAACTTAATAGCTGGAAACTGAAACTTAGCTGATACAAATGAGAAATAAAGCACAATTTTTTTGTGCACTGTGTTTTTTTCAAAGTGTGCCTCACGTAAGTGGTGCAAGACTTTCTTTGGTAGCAAGCAGCATATTCTACGTTAAAACTGATTGTGCCGATGACCCGGTGTCTACGCTACAGCCATTCTGGGGAGTTTTACTTTGGACTAGATGTAGTGCAGTCCTATGAACTGAGTACCAGCTAGTGGCTGCAGTGCCTCAGGTGCACTCCCAGCATTTATCTCCTAATTTAGTTTCATTTCAAAAATTCAGTTTGTATACTGAGGCCACTATGGAATGCAAAGCAAATCCAGATAAATTGGAACAATCAAGAAATTTACTTCAATATTGCATTCTGATCCAAACTAAGATACTAAGGTAGGTCCAGTCCAAATTTCACATAGTCTCCAAAGCATTTGATCTACTTTGCAAGTTTTGGGGGTTAGAGAGAAAAATGGAATAGATGGAGTAGAAGTAATCAAATAGCATTGGTACCTACCATTCTAAGCCTCCTCACCTGTAGAAAAAGTATCTGCTTGATACAAACATCTTCAGGTGAAGTTCTTTGGCCTGTTTAAAACAAGAGGTCAGGTGATGCTATAATTGCATTCTGTCTCTGAAAGCTGAAAATATCGCTCACATGAACAGTTTCTTTGAGTAAAATCAGACTACTCAAATGGGGAAAGCTGCTGCCATGCTGAGGTGTTTGCAGGATCAAGGCATAGATAATAACTGTAAAGAAGAGTGTCTTCACTGTAGCCATACATGTTTAAAATATTGTTCGTCATCACTGCCATTATAATATCCATACAGGGAATTGTCAGAACAACCAGGAAAGCTACATTTGAATTATCATTCGGTGAACTGGTTAATAAAACAGACTAATAAGAAAATATTTTCAAAATGTGCAGAAATTAAGTAATCCTATGATCTCTTCCACTGTAACTGAGATATCTCTATGAGATAAATCTTACTTTAGTATCTCTACTACTTTTTAGGAGTTCTGTTTTCATATAAAAAGTAGGTATGCAATGAGCTTCAGGATTGTAATTATATTGACAGTGTGCTCTTGACACAAATCTAAAATGCAGAGCTAGAAGAGGATGACACCAGAACAGGTTGGAAAGATAGTTGCAACCAGCAGACGACTAACTGGTCAGAAACATGAATAAACTTTCATCTTCACAGTCTGAAGAAGGTAGCTAGAATGTGAGAAGAGAATAGAATAGAATAAAATAGAATAGAATAGAATAGAATAGTTTGCTTGGAAGGAACCTACAATGATCAACCAGTCCAACTGTTTACAGGACAAAAATAGGAAAATTATAAATGATAAGGACTAAGAACAGATAATTTTTTGACAAAAAAAACTCAACAAAATCATAGAAAGATTACAATGCTTGGATGTAAAGTATACATCTGTATAATTTTAAATACAAGGAGGAAGTCATACAATGGCAGTTCCCTGGTTTAGCAGTAGAGATACTAGTAATAATCTTACAAAGGTGTGCAAAGGAGTAGAGACTGATTCTGTATTGGCTTCCTGGTCTTCAGCTAAATGCAGTAGAGCAAACTAAATGAAGATTAAAAAGTCACTGGCAAAAATAATAGCAAGGATTCAGACCAGCTTTGACAAATATAACTACAAAAGAGGTGTTGCAGATAACGTAATGGGAGACTGGAGCACAAATGTCAAAAATCTGAAGATTAGGAAATATTGTCAGAGTAGATATGGGATTTGCAGAAGGTGAGAAGATGAGATGGGCCTACAGGGAGGTGAGACAGGAGCAGGATCCTGCTGTGCTGTTGTGCAAAGAGAAATGGTCATGGGAACTCATCGAACAGGATCAAGGAGGAAGTTGGAAAAAGGAAGGAAGAACAGGTGAACATACTAAGGCTTAGGAAAGATAAACATATACTCAACAATGTCAAAACAAGCACAGAGATCAAAAAATAAATTGTGTTGAACAATGAATTATCCATCTGTGGTCAAATGTTAGTCTGTATGTCGGTTAGGCAATCTGAGTAAACGAGCTGAATGAGGTGTGCATAAGCATTGCTTTTATTTATCTAAATCCTCCAGGCACTAAATGCAGACTTTTTTCTAAATCTTCCTCATCTCTTGCCCAGAAAGCTCTTTATATAATTTTAGCTTGTTTAAAACTGACTTGTAGAAGCCACATCTATTCAGCATTCCAGCTTTGCATCCGGAGCTGTGCAATATGGCAAGTGGATGAGCTTCTTGCAGACTGAGCTAGGAGAATAAGAGAGGAAATCAAGCTAAAATTGCAGGGGCTGGAGCACTTTCCCTGTGAGGAGAGGCTGAGGGAGCTGGGTTTGTTCAGCCTGGAGCAGACACCACGGGAGAGACATACCAACACCCAGCAGTGACTAAACAGAGGTCATTGGTCATCAAGGAAATTAAGCTGGGCTCTTCTCAGTTGTGCAGGACAAGAAGGACAAGAAATAGTGGACATAAATAGAAATTTGAGATGCATAACCTCTAAGGAGAACCTTTTCTCCATGAGGGCAGTCTGGTAGTGGCACAAGTTGCCCAGAGAGGTTGTGCAGTCTCTGTTCTTGGAGGTTTTGCAAAATCCAACTGGATGAAGCCCAGAAAAATCTGGTCAGATCTCACAGGAGATCCTACACTGAGCAGGATGTTGGACTGGAGATCTTCTGAAGATATTTTGGGACTGAATTATCTTATATGATTATGATTTAGGAAAAACGCACTCACACTACTCCCAGTAACCAAGTAGTTGCTTGGAAAAGTCCCTTCTCTGCCTCAGTGTGAGCTGAATCATGTTTATTACCTGCTTATTCTAATAGGCAATTTCAAGATAACTTACAATTCTGCAATTAACTAAGTGATAATTTTTTCATTTGCTTCTTTTGCTTTTTTTTGCATGAAATGATATAGTTGTTTCCTACCCAACCCTTAGGTGTATGTTTGTGAGCACTATAAATGTGACTATTACAACTAATAAATACGGTGTCATTAAAAATTACCTAAACTCTTCTGAGAACAAGACATTAATGTAACTCTACTCTAAGACATATAAAATTCAGCTTATTTTTTAATTTACATAATTTGCTAAAAGAAACTGCATAAATTTAGATTAACTTTCAGTGGTTTTATTGCAAATCCATTTGTTTCCACAAATTATACCTGTTAGTTTAGTTGAATGTATCAGATTGTGAAAAGAAGAATGTGATAAAAAGCATCTTGATATAAATTAAAGCTCATTGGTTTTGAAAAATAATTGGGTTTAGATAAAAGCTATTGGAATTAGCAGAAATGTGCTGCTTTGAATAAAAATCTGTTCATTTCCATGCAAATATGTTGCTTATCGTACAAACAGTCTGATTTCAGTGGCAGGGACATGTATTCAGTGAAGGTATATAAAGTGTCTATTTCAGGCAAAAATTATCCCCAAATATTTCAATTATTAGTAAAAAGTTAACATTTTAAATCTTCAAAATTTTACTGCTGTAGTTGATTGAAATTCTACAATTAAATAGTATTCTGTTGGAAAATACATCTAATAAGAAATGAAAACGTTTTGTGCAAATGTATCACTAACTGAAAATTCAAAATGAAAAAAATAATTTCACTCATTACAACATTCTTGTTCATTTTCCTTTGTAGCTCATTTGTACGCACATTTCATGTTATGCTGGCATAAAAAATTATTCAAAATATATGGAGTGTATCTTTTAGTAGATACAAAATACATATATAATAGCAATTAGATGAATGGAATAAATAGGAACAATTAATTCAAAATAAAAGTTTCAGTTGCTTAAAATAGACTTGATTGATTTGACATATTTTCTGAATTCTTGTCATATTAAATGAGGATTAACTTCTTGAAAGACTGTGGATATGAACAGGTATAAATTGTTAGAGCATCAAACAACCACTTGTTTGGGTGCAGCTTCTACCTGCCCCTCCTTCCACACAATGTGAGGTTCAGGTTCTGCCAAAGGACCCATTGATCCCATGTCGATTCCTCCTTGGTGGTGTGCAGACTGCTCACCTCCTCCTACAGCTCCTTCAGCTAGTGACTCTGTTTCAACTCAGAGCCAGTCTCCCACAGGTGAGGCTGCTTTTCCCCCAGACTCAGGGAGTTGCACCTGACATCGAGGACTCGAAGGATGTGCCAGGAACCATCATTCAGACTGGCCCTGCAAAGTTGCCCCTGGTGTGTCACTGCTAGTGCTTACCAACCGTGGCAGTCCCATGCAATCTCTGGGTGTTTTACCTTCTCTTCTGCTCCAACAGTCAGTCCCACCTTGCCATCCCTGCTCACTGCATTCTCTGATTGCTGTTGCTTCAGATAACAGGGTGAACTGTCAAAGGTGAAAATACTGAAATGCAGTCAGAAAATATTGTTGGTCAGAAGAAGATGATGTGTCCAAGGAACCACAGAGATGCAATACATCAGTCCTACAAAAGTAGGAGCTGCCGCTATTGCCATTCCAGGCAGTGATAGAGCTACTTCAGCCACTGAGGATGCTGGCACCTAAATGACTTTAAATTAAAAGGTTTGAAAAGCTGACAAATCACTCAAGACAATAATTAAGTCTGTAAGGAGATCTCCTAAGTAAAGACAAGGTAGTGCCAGAAATACCAAATTCCCATTTTCATTCATATATGTCTCTGGATATAGATATAAGTCTATATTTATAACTGTAACTTGCACCAGAGATCAAATGATTTGACTAACACACAATTTCTTGAAATAATTTAACTATCTAAATCTCATATTGAGCATCTTTTCCTGAAGTTCTTTGGTAAAATGTGAGCATGGCTCCAAGCCAATAAGCGTTTCTGAATATAGAAACATACACTTGATCCAAAATTACTACATGCAATAAATTACAAATTCCATGTAAACCTTGTAAACTCATTGTAAAAAAAACCAAAATAAAACAAAACAAAAGACCACAAGACAAAAGCGTGAGGGAGGACTTTCCTATTTTGACAGCTCATGCAAACTGTGAATGCGAGCATTCAAGAATATCTAAACATGTGTGTTAAGATCAGCATTTTTCTCCTTTCTTTGATGCTGGAGGTATTTTTTTTTTCAGCTTCTGCTTTAAAAAGAATCTAACATAAGCTATTGGTTTATGTTTGATTTGTAACTCATTTTGAAGTTTCCAGTCTCTCCTTAGGGTAATGTTTCTGCTTACTAAACTTAATGCCTATTTTTCTCAAGAGAAATGAAACTTCTACTTTTTTTAAACTCTCATCCTCAATGCTAAACTCTGACATACAGAAGCTGACTTTTGTTTTTCCATATGTTTGTTTCAGGATTTGTGTCATTGTTTGCACACAAACCAAATAATTATTTTGTTAATTAGATTTTCAGCAGTAACAGTATATTTACCTATGTTTTTCTTTTCTCAGATCTCACAGATGCACATTTTTCTGTTGGATTTTTCCAGAAAGTAGTTGCAATGCTGTGTACTATGCTCTGTTCCTACCTACTCATGTTGGGGTCCAATTTTTTCCAGATCTAAGTGAGGGTGGGAATTAAAAAAAGGGCAAGATTTCTTTTTCTTGTTTGCTAATTTCCATAAAAAATGTTATCCACTAACCTCAAAGCTAAAAATTATCTTCTAATGACATGCTGACTACATTGTTAAGTGGAGTATAGAACAATTTTTAGGAAATTTTTCATGTGAATTTGACAGTGGATTTTATTATCTGCCCCTCAAATGAGATCTTTGCTCTCATTTCTCTTACTACAGTTTTAAGGAAGAACCAACAATTTTGACTAAAGGAACAGAAAAGTGCTGGGAGTAGTATCCTCAGATACTACTCAGAGCTATTACCTTTTCCTAGGAGGAAGGCTCTTCTCTTAAAATGCTTCTCTAAAAGACAGAAGGTGTGCATTTTTAGTAAAACTCTTGAACTCCTGCAGTAATGGGAAAAAATATAAAAGAAGAAATTCCAACTTTGATTTAAATTAATAGAATGCCATAGATCAGTTCAAATGTTTTTGAAAAAAGGCTTAAAACAGAGTATTAAATGCAAAAATCTGAACAGAATTTCAGTAAGATGTGGGTAGAACAGGGCATTTTAATACCAGAGCAGGTAAAATGAAACTCCAAACAACACATCTAAGATTCATCATGCTCCTTTAAAGATCTTTAAATTTACTACTCTTTCCTCAGTCTCATTATCAGAACATTCGATTAATCAAGTAATAGTAGGATCTTGCTTTTCCATAGTTTCTTTCTTCCTTTTTTTTTTTTTTAATTTGGGTTTTAACTTTCCTGGCACCAGAAGCCCCTACCGTGCTAAAAAGCATTGACAATGTAAATGCTGACTGTTTTGCTGTTGAGGGGTTTGACTCAGAGGTTTTCAGAGCTCTGATGCACAACTGTTAACAGGGACTGCAGTGTCTCGCTCTAGGTCCAAGTATATTTTGATTTCAAAAACATGATAACATCACCACAATATTGTCCAGATGAGAGCGAGCTATCAGTCATTCAAACTTCAGGTTTCTAGGGCAGATTCCCTTGTTTAGATGATGAACTGTGGGGGCATCCCTACTCCCCACACACTATTCCCACTCGGCATGTTGTGTAGCTGCTGTTATGTAGTGATCAGATCTCAAAAGACATTGCGAAATGCAAAGAAGAGCTTTTATAACTTCACTACATCAATTGTTTTTACTTCTGCTCAGGTTTTTTTTTATCTTTTTTTTCCTTTTTTTTTCCTTTCTAGTCTTCTGCTTCCCAAGATGGGAAGAAAAAACTACGTATCTGAGAGTTCTTTATGAGGAGGGAGTTTTTCTTCTGTTTTCACAAGGCCAAACATGGTCTGCAGTAATGTGTAAGCCTCAGCAGAAGCTCTGAAATTTGTATTTCCTCTCCCAGGCTCCATCATTTTAGCTGCTATCTGGGTCGCCTCCAGTACCATTTCCTCTCAGACAAAGGCAAGTTGCTGCTGTTCTTTTACTGAGCTGAAGGTGAGCTGTTGGCTTTTCTTTAAGCCTTTTAGGAAGACCACATAACACTGAACAACTCCTTTGAAACCCTGGATTATGAACATGGAAACACACCAATCTATTAAATGGTCATTAGAAATAAAGCTTATTGAACTTTCAGCTTGACCCAGATCTTTGCAGAGATCAGAAGAGCATCACTTCAGTGAACTCGGTGGTGATACACGCCAGCTGAAGATGCTTACTGTGGTTTTCTGTGCTCATTACTCAGTGACTGATCATTGTGAAGAGCCCAAACACTAAATCAGTCATGAAAGTAATAGGTCAGCTCAAATACTTTTTTCTCTCAGAAAGAAAATTACCTTACTAATACACCAAATGTGCTACACTTTTTTTTCTGTAAAGAGACTTCTCATAAAAATTTACCTACAATTAAGTAACAACCAGAATAAACATGACGATAATTGTTAAATTAGAACTTTACGATCTTGTAAATCCTAAACCAGATGCTGATAGTCTCAAATAAAATTTGAGCAAAGCTAATCCAAACTCATTGAACCAGACTTTCCCTGGATTCATACAAAATGCTAACACCTTGTATCTTGTCCCCTGATACCACTGAGTAAATAATTTCAAATACTTCCTGATAAAGTAGAATTTGAACTGCTTCTCTGTTTTTAAAATAAATAAACAAAAAATCCTTTAGATTCAAGACTATACCAGTGATGCAGTCACTTTTTAAAAAGCCTGGCTTTGCTTGAGAAGAACCTAGTATTGTCTCATTACCGTCTGATCCTTTATCATGGTACTGAAAACACTTTCTAAAAGATCATGAAGAGAGAGTGGAGAGGATTGTTACCCCTTTTAATTTGGTTTATTTCCACAGCTCTAACAGAGAGCCAGTGTTGGCCAAGTTTGCCCTTTAAGGCTTTTTCTGTAAAGTATTCCCACAGTGGACAGAAGTAGCCCTTTCAGTCTTATATTTTAGGGGAAAAATGACCCTATTTGTGCTGCTGCATATCAGCTGGTTCTCATGGTCATCCTGCATAAGAAAAAAGTGATGCAATTCCCAAACTGTAGCATAGTCATAATAGCAGTCATATTTTTATGCTGAATTAAAAATCTTTAACTCACATTACTGCAATCACACTTCAGTCAAACCACAGACTGGACATGATGCAGGTTCCTCCACTCCTTGTCTGTGCTTGACTGCTAATTTGAAATTTCTAATTGCATTCTTATGATCTTGCCTCCTGTCAGACTGACAGCTACATAACAGGTAGGAGGAAAGCTAGATGGGAAGGCTAATTATGAACTAAGGTAGTCAGGAGGGAGAGAGAGAGGAGGATTATTTTATTTTTTAATCAATATTATATTTTCTCTTGCACCACCCCCAGTAGATTGTGTCTTAATGAGATTCAGTCCTAATCAATGCACATCTAGCCAAATTAAAGGTCAGATCCTGCCTGCCTAAGGCATGTAAATCATGGGAAAGTCTTTGAGATGCCTTCTCTTCCTTTCGTCCTTTTCCATGGAACAGCAAAGGCCAGAAAGAACATAAGTTCCTTTACTAGAAGAGAGGAGGGTTTGCTTTTTTCCTAATTTCCTGCAATGCACATCATTCAAAGGGGTAGAAAGAAGGCCAGCCGTGTTCCCTGTTCTGATTTTACTATGGTTTGCTGACTACCACTTTATTCTTTCCTAAGGAACTATTCCTTATGTTTCTGCTCTTAGCCATGCTCTACGCATTGATCTTCCAATATGATTCAGCACTGCTCACACTGCTCTCATATTTTCACATATTTTTGCATAACCTTCTATTCTGCCCAACGGCATGAAACATACATTTAACATCAGGCTATAGAAGCAATGTTTTTGTGGGTCACAGCTCAGCCTTTGCTGTTTCTCAGACACTTTGAAAACATGCACATACAAAAAGCCAGTTACATCAACAGGTCCCAGGAATACCATATGTGGGAGCAGAGTTTACTCAGGTCAAGTTCTATGCCTTGTAGATAGAGCATCTGTTCTAATCATACAATCCTTAAGAGAATAATACACATATTTTCCATGCAAATTGGATTAATCTAACAGAGAATCTAATGATACCTTACTTTAATATCTATTTTAACCACAATATAGTAATATTTCATGAGGTTTTTTCTATTTTAAAATTTCATTAATTTTGAGTTTAGAAGCATTTAAAAAATCAATTATTAATATATAGTGTATTTCTGGATTTGAAATTTCTTGCTTTGTCTAGTTTCTTCTAGTAATTTATCATTGTACACCATAACATGGTCATATCAGGTTTATCCTACTAGAAATGTGCATAATTGGTCCTGATGGTTATAATGAGACTAGAACCAGAGATGGAGGCATGGATTAACAAGTCATGAGAAAGAGAAGTTTAAGAGTTGTTGCAGGCTAAGAATCTGTGTAGAGAATACAATCAGAAGCAAGAGAGGTTTATAGCAGAAAACAAATGGTAACAGGGACAAGTAAGCAGAAGCAGGTGCCAGAAATTACAGCTAAGCAGGGACTCATATATGCTGCTAAGGGACACTAGTCAGTCTCCCTGATCAATGTTACACCATTTCTGCTGGCTCTATCAGCATCTTAGTATCTCAAGTCAGCAGGAGTTTGATTAAGATCATATGGTCCACTGCAGAGCCCCATTATTGAACCTGTACCTGAAAAGGACAATCTTTTCATTACTGAAATATGTTATATAAATTCAGTAATCTTTCCCAATACCTTTTTAAGTCAGTAGTAATTAATATCAATAAGGGTAAATTAAGATTCCAAGACAAGCTAAATCTAAAGCATTACAAATCAGTTTGCTGATTTTGGTCATTCAGAAAGTGGCTCCTTAACCATTTTATATCAGAAAATAATTAATCTAAAAGAGTTGCTGTCAAATTTTTCCCTTCAGATTATTAAATGGTAAGTGAAAATAATTCTACTACTATAAGTAAAAAATAAAGACAGTGTAGAGGTGGGTTTTCTTTACTTTTACTAATGACACAGCTCTTGACTGCTGCTAAAATGTGTGTTGAACTTGTCTACTAAAATTTTGCCTAAAGTTGTGATCAAGTTCAGGTCTTGGTCAGGAAATCCTGGAAATGTCATAGCACTTTAGCTGTGTATAGCGCACGTAGTTCCAAGCACAGGCTTCTATTTTTGTCTTCTGCATTTAAACCTTCCACTTGTTCACACCCTTTACTTAGCTTCATTGTCACCTTCTCATCTTCTAGGAACATTTGGCATCACAGTTTCGGTGAGACTGCAGGGAACAAGCAAGCCACAGAAATTAAAGGGTGTTACTCCCCAGCCCAGTTTGCTTGATTCTTAGTTGTCTCTGGTTTCACCAGCCGGGTAGCCATCTGCCCAGACAGGAGTTAATTTACAGGGATCTAAAAGTAGAAAGTAACCATCATTATTTCAGAGTTCTATTTAGAAACTGTAACTACAATGATAAGGGAGCGTTACTCGAAACTGGGCAGTGTTACAGATCTCTTCTGAGCAGATGGGCTGCAAAACAGCAAACTTTGCATGGACCAGCTGCAGGCTTTCATAACGAATACAAGCTGCTGATAGTAGTCTAGACAGGCACAACAGCTAGAAAACACATTTCCATAATATAATAGCCTGTTGTAGAAATGAAGCTCACTCCCTGGCATTCCTACTAAAATTTATGTTCTTATTAATAGAGCTAGATTGTTATATACTTACATATACTCCTCTGCCAGCCTGTGCTAGTTAACACAAAATAGATGTAAAATGCTACCAAGGTAACTAGCTAGGAATCAAATATCCCAAACAGATTTTTTTTTCTTTGTTTACCCAAAGGAAGCTGCAGTTTTCTCAAAATCAAACTGTTAATGAGGAAAAAAGTCTGAGAAAAAATCCAAATGTCATATGCTGATCAGTTAAACCCAAGAACATTTCATATTTTTTAACTGGTGCAAAGTAGTTAGTTTTGGAACATCAAAAATTTGAAGACTGAATTTTCTTATCAGTGCTCTGCCTTATGAAAACTGTGAGTCACTTGCAGTTTTGGGGTGTTTTCAGAATTTTATTTTCATTGTTTTCTTTTATCCCATATGGCCAGCAGAAATTCTGTATCTCTCAACAGCATGCAGTAGATGTCTCTTTGACAGAAATACAGCTTCAATATAATTTCATGAGAAATGCAACTCTGGATGTATTAGAGAAGATGAAAAGTAGGGATACCAGAAACACCAGTAGAGATATTTTTCTTAGCAGTGTGATACCCAAAATGTACCTTAACATTAGACCTGTTTTTAAAAGAAACCTAGCAAGACAGTTTATCTTGATTCAGAGAACTATGCAATTATTAAACGTATCTTAATGAAATGCTTTACTTCTTTTGAAGCAAATTTATACAGAACTATAATTTCTGGAAAAAAAATAATTAAAAGTCTAGAAATTTACAGAGAGTTGGCATGAAAACTAACCTTGAAGTTTTGGAGTCTCTGAATTTCACTGCATTCTTGCTACATCAGTCCGATTTAGCAGTTTTTTTTCACCGTCTGCAAATCTCTCATCGTGTATAACTTATAACTAAAGGGAGAACTTGGAAGGAGTTTAGAACTCTGTTACAAGCGATTTTTTTATTCAGAGGAAAAGTCAACAGAGATAACTCCTGTCCTGAATATTGTCCAGATCTTCCAGCGCAGAAAAGAGATGTCATGGCTGAAAGGAATCTTGCCATGGGGTAATTGTTGTGTAGGAACATGGTTCTTATTTTCTCCACCTCTAGGTATTAAGTATTTTAACTGCTGGTTTGTATTTATTTGGTGACATTTCAGTTAATTGAGTTAATTATTTAAGTAATGCAGAATAATTGAATCATAAATTCCACATACTCCACGTTTCTTGCATGTAGAAACTTCTCTCGCAGCTGCTCGTGCCTTTGACCTTGTGCAGCATGCTGGCTGTGTCTTATGGGTCTGAGTCATGCAGAGATTTTGATGTGCATGGCATGAGGTCAAGCATTTTGGCTAGCACTCCATGCCACCTCACCCTGTGTGCTCTGTGCCCCCTCATCTCTGAGAGAGTTACCAGAATGATCTGGACTGTAATGCACGTGTATTGTCTAGCTTTGCTTTAAGCTAACATAGTATCTGTGTATACTAGACATGGCACTTGTTACTACGACTGATCTGTAGTCCAAAGATTCTGAAATAAATGAAAAATCTAAGGCTTTAAATCAAGTTCTTGTTTTTAAACTTCAGAGAATTCGCCATCAATTTTAAGAGATAAGAGTTGAAAAGGCTTGTATATATATTTAGTGATAACATATTGTTGCAATAATGACCCAGTTAATTTGGCTTTTTGGCACAGTTTTCTGTCAGGTTTCAGCCAGTTGTCTTAGGATACTCAGTATTAAAGAACATGTCATATATTTTTGTCCATTAAATAAAAATGATAAGCAAAAAACATTCCTGAAAGTAGTAACATCACTACAGTCTAGATTTCCTGAAGGTCTTATGATACTGAGACTTGGAATATTTATAAAGTGGATTATACAAAAATATTCAAACTTTTGCTCCAGATACCTCTTCAAACTAGAAGAGAGAAAAGACTGCTGAGAAAAGCATAGTGTTTTAATAATGCCAGATGAGAAGATTATTGCTGGGCAATCAAGACTTTGCAATTTTGTAAAAAGAGGATAAAGAAATGTGACCAAAACCTCCTCAAACTGTATTAAAAACAAACAAAAAAACCCCTATCATAAATCAAAAGCTCATGAGTAATTCAGTCCTTTGTTCTCCTTTGTTCAGTAAGTAATAGCTTTAAATAATTTCACTTGTAAGATTTTCTTCTCAAGTGTCTTCTTTCTATTTTTGTGCATATAATACTGAACAAATATGCAACTAACTCCATGGCTAACATAGGGAGAAGAAAAAAAGAAAGTGTCCTGATTAATAGAAATAAGAAGAGAAAAATTCTGGTCTCTTTGGAAGGAAATTAACTGCTACAAAGATCTCACAAACAGCTTTACATGTATATAACATGTCAGTGTCCTATTAACATAAATTAAGATTATTTGAGCTTTCTTCATACTTTTTTTTTTTTTGCTTACAGATGTTCTTCTATTCAGGCTAATCTAAAAAGGATTCACTGCATGAACTCCACATTATCTTTATTGAGCTTTCATGTTTTACATGAAATGTAAAAAAAAACATGCTTTACAAAGCAAGCATAGTCATCTGGTACTTCCTAGCTACATAACCAGGGATGAAAAGTTAATTAGAGGATATAAGCACTTACCATCATTCAGATTTGCATAAGCAAATCTAATAACTCAGTGTCATTAAATATGCTTCTGCAATGTTCTTGAGCATCAATCACGTAGAAAGAAAGGAGAGGAATATTATTCATTTTATGTTTAAGAATGAATATAAATAATGCAATGAGAAGATTCCAGATGGAAACCATCACATGTTCCCTGTTTCTTCTCTCTCTTCTATATTGTTTTTGCATACCTAAAAGGAGGAAATTGTCACAAAAAGGAAATTTCCTACTTGTTTCGAAGCTTCTTGAAGTCAATTGAGGGCCTCCACTGTGCCTCAGTGAATTAGCTACATACATGCTACGAGACTGATGTCTGACTTGCAGGAGTTTGCATTAATGTACCTGTGAGGAAGGAAAAAAAGATTGTAAAAGAAAGGACAATGAAAATGTGAACAGTGAATTTCCTACCTCCAATGCAGGACTTTCAAAGCACGACTTGAACTTTATCATCCTCTCAGTTGGATATACTATGATACTGTAGTCCTTTTCCCATTTTAGATGAAACAACTTCTAGTGAAAGAAGAGAGGCAGTAGGATTCAGGGGAAATATGACTGTTTTCTATTCTGATCTGAGCTTCTATGCTAAAACACAGGAATAACCACAGCTGGCTCTCCAGGAAGGGCTTAAATGCCTTTGTTTCAAGGCACTCTGTATTTAAGCATCCCATAGATGCCTTGATACTATCAAAGCATGGAAAAATGCCTGGGAGTTACGTGACAAACACAGTTAACCTGCCTGAAGTGAATTATTCCTAAAACTCAGTGTAATAAAAAATGCTTTTTCAGTTGCTTTGTTTCCTAACAGATGTTGTTGTTTGAATTGTGTGTTTGACTCTACTTACTTTAATTAGGCGTAACTCTCCATCTGAGTCCCCCAGGTCAGTGTTTTATATCTAACATTTTTTCTGTCATATTGTTGGTTTTCAGCCACTGATGTACCACAGTCAGTTTATTCACATGCAATGCTCATTTGCCATAAGCCAGCAATTCGGTTTCATTAACAGACCTTACCCCTGACAACTTAACAGCTGTGGCAGTCCTAGTCCTCAAAGCACCTGTGTCTGGGTTTCTACATGCCTGGAAATGATTGTACATGTTTTTCCTTTTTAGCGCTATAAATACAGATCTGGCTGCCTGTGAGAGTAGTAGCACTGATGCATGAATTCGCTTGCTTGTTGGGCAAACGCACCGTTCTAGGAATGTTTTTCTTGGAAATATTGTTAAGCTACTATATGTAAATACATATCTTATCTTCCTACTCAGAAAGATTGCCTGAAAAGTTACAACTAAATATTTAATCGTCAGTTTTGGTACCTTACAAAGAAAAAAATACTTTGATATGCCCTGTTTCCCGATTGATTACATGTGAGATCATTACAGAAGCGTTTGTGACAGAGTGATAGTAGGCTAAATCAGAGGATATGAGTCAAGCTGTTATGAGAATAGAAAAAGGTGTCTCAGTATCCTGGTCTTTCGGGGGTAGACTAAAGACTAGCTGTCTACTTGAAAAGTCAGTAAGTAGAATAGTGTGGAAAAGGGAGGGACATGTCTGTGATTCAGGGAGAGAAGAGTATTAGGGCTAAAAAGACTCTTGTCTCAGAAAATATGAAAGAGAAGAGAAGAGAAAGAAGAGAAAAGTTTTTGGAAGTTACCTGAGAAAGAAGAAATTTGGTATTTTTTGCCTGATTTGCATTTAACTGATAAATAAAGATTTTAGATAAGACAATATAGGTGACTTAAAATGTGTCTTTTGAGGTAGAAAATGGCATTAGTGGGTTTACTACAATAATAAAAACTAGTCTTGCACCCAGAAAGGATGTGGAGAGCTCAGTAACTACTGAACTGAAGCTAATCTGGGGTCAGTGGATACTAGTTTGTGATATATCTTAGTTAATAATTTTGTAGTTCTGATGCCTGTCTGATGTTTAGTACAGGAAAGAAAAGTCAATATCCTTCCCCAGCAATTGTGTGAGTCGTATGCTTTACTAGAGGAGCCAATGCTGTGTGGGAGTGGGACCAAAATGAATGTTTATATGTGGAAAAACAATTTTGTTCTTCAAACCTGAAATATGTGCTCTTTCAGAAGTCAGTTAGAGGTGGCATTTTAAAGTATTTCTTTTTTCTACACAAAGCCTCTGTGAAACAACATTTATGTGTCAGAGATCATCAAATGGTACCATTTCATTGCAAACTCTTTTTTTTTCTTAACCATAAAAGCAAAAGCCTTTTAGATCAAAGCTTTTAAGAGACATTGTGACAGATAACAGAGAACAATCTTTCTCCCTTATGTTCTATATTTAAAGACACTCACTGTACAACTTCCTAGAAAACTGAGATTTTTAGAGAAAACTGATTAACTATATCTTGATTAGATCAGCTTCTAAAGTTACAAAATTGATCTCATAAAGTTGATGTAAAATATGTAAACAAAATTAAGTATGCTGACAGAATGGACTTATTTGTCCTCCACAAATATCCAGCTGTCTGCTACACTTAGGCACAGCTACAATAACTGCTTTTGGAAACAATAAATTAAGGATCACTACATGTTACTTAAAACTTTGTTAATCTTACCTTTGTTTTTCTATTCATATAATGAGGTTTTGTACAATAGTTTTACAATGTAAAAGAAAACTTCCAAAATCTTTATCTATGTAGTGGAAGGGTTGCAATTACTATAGTTTGCAACTTCTCAGGTTACTTTTGTTTAAGAAACAAGAGAGTTGTTTGTTTAATAGCTTGAATGAAAAGCTAGTTCTTGAAGCAGATATACTTCTTGTAGACAAAGTACGGATGACTGAAATGAGATCCTTGAAGAAAGGGATTGTGTACAGATCTGTTCTAGAACTGGTCCACATACAGAACAAATTATAGATGAAGTCTAGGAAGACCCTGCATAAAAGATTTCCTCTCCATTGGGAAGCCAACGTTCTGCACATGATGAAAAAAAAAAATATGAGAGAATAGGGCTTTGTTTACCTTAGAGAAGGCTAAGAGGAGATGAGGTTACTGTCTTCAGCCTCCTAAAGGTGGCTATAGACATGACAGAAACTCTTCTCAGAGATAACAGTAAAAGGACAAGAGACAGTGGGTGCATGTTGCAACAGGAGAAATTCTGATTCGATGTAAAGGAAAATGCTGTTCATAGTGTGGGTGGTTAAGCATTAGAACAGGTTCCTTAGAAAAGTTGCAGAATCTCTATCATTGGAGATACTCGATGCTTAAGTGGTTGTAATACTGAGAAATCTGCTCAAACTTTGAGGCTGGCCCTTCTCTGAGTGGAAGAGTTGGATCAGGTGATGTCCAGAGGTCCCTTTCAACCAAAATTATGATATAAATCTAAATTATGAAGTCTGGGGTATCAGAGATAACGTTGACCAGACGGACTGCCAGTCCTCTCACTGCTAGAGAGGATTTACTGTTATTATCTGATTCAGTCAACAAGCCACACTCGATTCCTCACTCTTGCAACCCAGCATGCAGGACTCCAGACTCATAGGATCCAGGACAACCTCTGCTTAGGTCAGCTTTTTCCATCCAAGGAACCTGATTGTAAACCAGGAGCTGAGGAAACTGCTGTCACAGTCAAATCAGCACTTCCAGCCATGCTGATGGCACCTTTGACCATGACTCCTGACATCATCCCTGGGATGTTCTGCTGGCTGTGTCTCGTTGGCTGTGGAGCCATGGGCTGGGGTGCTGGAGAGCATCTGGGCAGGAAGCAGTATGTGCCATCGTTATTTTCTGCACCAGTACCATGTTATGACTCCATCTCCACCAGAGAGCACTGTCCATGTAAGCAGTGATTGTCCTGTTTCCAGGAGTCACTGAAGATCACTTCTCCCTCTTTTTGCAAAGGCAATCCCTCTCCTTCACTTCTTCACTGAATTAATACTTGTGCAGCCTCTTTCCTTCTTTGCTAAGTTTTTCTGGTCTTTTTCTAAGAAAATATCTTTTTCTTCCTCAGTTATTAAGCTGAAGTATGCTAACAGCCTAATATCATTAACTTTGCCTTACATATTGAGTTTACAATGAAGGATTCTTTATCCAGCAAGCACCAAAACAAAATATTTTCTTTCTTTTACTTTTCAGCATGGGTTTCTGTCAGGAGGTCTGATTGCTTAGGACTGGTAAAAGGTTGGAAATGCACGTGGTGAAAATGGTAATTTCCTGAGATAACACTAACTTTTTTGGGAGTTGAATTCTGCAAGAAAAAAAAAAAAAAACAAAACAATATTCTTGAAATAAGAACATCATTTTATATAATACGTATGATTTTTAGGCAGAAATTACTCTCTGACTTCCAGAGGGACTGCATCTAAAAAATGTGAAGGCATCCTGTATCCTGGAAGGCTTCACATCAAGTTGAAATTTAGCTTTAGACCCTGTGATTTGTTTTGCAGTATAGCTATAACTGTATCTATCCAGCTCTGTTTGATGTTCTGCTACTGCACTAGTTGAGTAATAGACACGCACAAGAACTCTGTCTCGGCGTTTTAGAGTTCACCATAGAGTTAGTCTTAATTGTTCATGAGATTTATTCTGTCCTTGCAAACCTAATTTTCCCTGGCACCTTCTGGAGTTAACACAGAGAAAAGTGCCTATTCTGACATCCTCTGGAGGAGCTTCTCTCTCCACTGATTACAGTAAGAGCTTGAGGAGATTATCCAGCCTTGGCTAAACTTAGCCTTTACAAACACTCGACTCCATTTATATTCACAAATTAAATTATTCACAGACATCCCTTTAAAAAAATGCCAACACATTTGTAACCTCCTGTGACACTGAATTACACAGGCTCTGCTAAGCATAAAGCCCATACATGGTTAGCACAGAATTTGCTTATGCATGACCTTGAGCTTCTTCACAAATGGTAGGCATGGTCTGGGATGGATTAAAGAAATGTTTAGTTAGAAGACGTCCAGCAAGTGACATCAGGTCCTTGACTCGGACCATGAAGGCCAAGTTCAATTCTCTGTCCCAGGCTTCCTGTGAAAGAACGGTGAGACCCAGAATATTTTATGTATCATTCAAGTCTTGTAGTAGTGAACTACTTAGGTTCCTAAGACTTATCTTCTTTGATGGTTCAGATACATAGAAGCTTATGTCTTATTAAATCATTTTTTTAACATAGTTTACAGAGCTCTGTAAAATTTTGGGCCTAAAGATATTGCTTCTTAAATATCAAAACAGTAGAATTATCTGATAAAATCCTGAGGAGATTATGCTAGTCCTCTTAGTCGTAGTATGAGGAATTTCCTATTTCTGCTGGTTAATGATGACTTGCACTGCTAAGGATGGCAGCCTGAATTAGGGCAAATACTAAGAAAAAAACTCTCAGAGTTTGTCAGCAAGAAATATTTGGCTGTTCCGTTCTCTACACAAACATTCACAGCCTTGAAAAACACTTACGGTTCCTATGGGGAATGCCGTTTGCAGTCAGGTTTGTCTCTGGCCTATTGAGATGGAACTGACCTTAGTTGTGGAGTTAATATAGTGTGATTAATAAAACAAGAGAGAAAACAAGGAAAGGTAGGGAGGGTCAGAGACAATAAACAAGAAAAGTAAGTGATAGAGTAGAAAGCAATAGAAAAGCTGGGGGAGAAGAAATGCCCAGTTTTGGAAGCAGGGTATCCTTCTCCACTTCCTAGGCCATCACATTTTCTTATAAAAACATTCAACAACAGTACACACCTAAATTTTTCATTAAGTTGTAACTATTCTATGCTGAGAACATGCAGGGAGAAATTAAAACACTGCATAATGACAATTCAGATAAAAACAACCGCCTTCCAGTGAGGTTTCTACTCACTGTTAGAACTGCGATACACATGTAACTGCTGGCAACAAAATGTCAAGAATGAGAGAGAAACTAGAAAGACCTTTGATTCAATAGGAAAACCGTTGTTTTTTTTTAAAAAAAGACAATGTTCTGAACCGTTATAGATCCTACTTATGAACAAACCAGACCTTGACTGAAAGCCGAGACTTTCATCTTCTGTTTGCAGAAGGCATGAGACTACATTTGTTTTGAGAGATAATGAGTTTGACACAGAAAGCTCAGTGTGGCTACCTTTGAGCTTGGCAGCATATGGTCTAAAACTACATTAATGATATGAAAACTTGAATTTCCCGTTTTATGAAAGTCTATGTTCCGCCCTTGGAAGAGGCATGCTTATTCAGTCATCTATGAACCCTAGTCAATACTATCACACATTTCATATCATTAACAGAGAGGGATAGAATCAGTAAATTGAATTTTGGATAAAAGACAACTACTAGTATATTGCCTGTGTAGGAAAGATGTAACCATTCGAGTATATATATGCTTTTTGGCCTCATAAATCACTCTTCAATTGCTAGTCTTCCTCACATACCAACTTACATATCCTTCCTTACATGCCTAGTTAAATATCAAAGATAAATGTGGTGAATAATAGACTGGAAAAAATAGATCAACAAGTTCTGAATCTTAATCATTCCGATTGAAATATTACCGTTATAGTCAAGTATAAAGGCTGGGGTTATAAAATCACAAATTTTTTTTGTTATTTCAAGGTAACACTTCAGTAATTAAACATCACTACAGCACTTCATGAGGAAAGCCATGGGCTTATTCTATGCCACGGTTATGGTATTAAATAATTTTTTAGAGTAACACTACCAATTCAAATGGAAGCATACCAAAAAAGAATTAAAATTTGGCATAGTTTATTTTATAGTCTCTTTCAGTTCTCTGGAACCTGCAAAGGGACTTTCTGTTAGCCACGTTTCAATCTCCATGAGAGTCTCCTGGGTTTCTAACATATGGTAGCAATGTGACTCTGTCAAGTCAGTTTAGCCAAATCAAAAAATTTAAGATTGCCTCATTATCTAGCTAGAAAGGATTTAATAGTGATTGATTTCTGTCATAGTGGAATAATTAACCTTACCACTTACCATATGTAGTTATTCATTAAGAGTATCTCACACCAGTTGCCAGAAATTATTAAGCTAAACCTCATGATACTTATAAAGAAAGAATAATTATCCCCACTTTGCAGGTGGAGAAACTGACTACATACATACAGAAATACCTTCACATGCTCACAAATACATTATATACATGACAGTATAGACACAGTTATACATAAAGAGAGAGGCCTATATTTTCCTAATTGATTTTCTAGTATTTGCATGATATAAACCCATGCCTAAGTGCATAGCTTAATTTTCTGAGGTGCTGAAAATCTTTTATGTCACAATCCACTGAATATGGAGGTGAAGCCTAAATCTGAATCAGGAACAAATTACATTTGAGCAAATTCAAGTTTGTTTTTGAAAGCATGACAAGATGTGTTAAAAAAGCACAAGAAAATTTAACATAACTCTGAATCACATATGAGCCCTCTTTATTTGAATATTGTGAGTACTAGCTCAAATATGTTAGAGATACAGATTAAGGGACTTTTTGATTATACAAAGATTACAATGAGAGTTTGACACTGCTTATCTTGGAATTCTGTCACCTTTTTCTTGATTTTTATTTATTTTAGTTCATTATGACGTATTTTGTTTCATTAAAGGAAACTCTCTGGTAGCTAATTTGATATCTGTTAATCCATACAGCTACACAATGATGTATACATTACCAGCAGAAGGCAGAGAAGAGGTGGAGTGCACAGGTGTGCTGCCTGCTAGCACTCTGTCTTCTTCAGGATCTGCTAGGGAGAGAATCACATACCAATCTAGAAAATCCACGCTTAGTTTAATAATAATGAACAGCCCTTATCTAGATTGCTAAACCTTTATAAAGGCTTTGTGTTTGAAAAACATAATCACTCGTAGTTAAGCTTAACATGGCAGAGGTGCTCCTCTCCCAATTTATATAGATATAACCAGGAGAAAGGCAGTGAATCAAACTTATTCCAATCTTCATTGGCTGTGCATTTTAATCAGCTTTTAAAATGGCCATTTTGGGGGGTTCTTAGCACTTGGGATAAGTTTACTTTGGTAAACTGAAGCAACAGATAAACAAAGAATAACCAGCGAAGTGTGACTCAGGACAACCATACAGATAAGACATCTTTCTAGCAATAAAGAAGAGGTTTTTATTATATTTTCAATATTTTTCTTCTTTTCAATATATTTCAATATTTTTCTTCTCCTGTTAAATTTATGTATTGTCCCATTGTGGCAAGGTACACGTTGCATCTTTTCATTTACTTTAAAAATGCTTCAACCATTAGGAGGGTTCAAAAGCTGAAGACAAGGAACTTGTGAAGAAAATATGTCTTGAGAATATACCCATTAGGGGATGGTCTACCTGATTTAATGTTTTAATGAGGTAGTATATCAAATAGGATAGAAACCTTACTGAACCTTAGGGCTTAGGCATTTGTTCAGGTTCTGTTTCAAATAGTGAGGTATAGCATGAAAGCAAAATGCTATGAAGGTTATAGACCATAAAACTGGTGATGTAAAGATGTAAAGAAACTAAAATGGTCAAATACAGCCATTCTTGCTTTTGCTGGGTAAATAGGAGCTTACTTGTCCCGCTGGGATTATTTGCAGAGCACAGTTTCTCAGTAAACAGGTGTGAGAATCAGCTGTATTGTGGGTGAAAAAATGTCCTGAATGTGTCTGTGGAAACCAAATTGTACATGTCCTGTCCAGTCATTTCTTAGAGGCTACAAAGTAAATGTTGAAAAGAACCCCTTATTCTATTTGTGGGCATTTTGGTACAAGTCTTTGTAATATCTGATGAATAGCAGCTGATTTCCTTCTCCATAAGGTAATTAACAGTACCATTAATAAGCAAGCTATCTGCTGTGTTTTCAAGGTACAGAAAGTCAGAGCGGTGCAACATGGTCTCCTCCCAGCTCATTGATATCACACTCCCTTGTAAGACCTTGCTTCTTTTAGTGAACCACTCCTCCCTTAGCAAAGGGATGGCGATGAGCAGGCGAGGACGTTAACCTCTTCCACTGTCACAGCTGGGGCTGGGGCTGCAGTGATGCACAGAGTGCTGCAATCCAGGCTAACCTCTGCCTCCAGCAATAAGCATTGGACTACCAACATTAGGTTCAGGAGCAGGACTTCAGCTTACCTGAACCTGGAAAGCAGGCTGAGCTCAGGCTTGACTCAGCACTTATTTTATCAATATCTGTTTGATCCCATCCTAAAAACGTTAGCTCTTTCTCTGTGCTTGCGGCAAAGTGAGTCTTACCCTGGTGATTTCAGTGACAAAGAGCAAAGCCATCAGAGAGAAATGGTTTCATTAATTGAGCCTGCTATGTCCTAGTCCTTGTGTCAATATGAATTCAGTGTTTTGCCAAAATTTTCTAAGGAGATTAATGATTTTGGCTGCCTAATTTAAGAGACCTTTAAAGCCTCTTGAACTTCAGGAAGTGAAAGTTATGTTCCATTAAAGTCTTTCAAGCTGGCTAGGTAAAAGCCAAAGCTCTGAGAAGTATCCATCCAAATATGCACATATGTACTTATACATGCTCTTTTCTTTGCTATAGTTGTGCATTTGGCAGAGCATGAGCTTGCTGCTTCCTTTCTTTGCTTTGCTAAAACTGACAGTCAGAATTGCTAGGAAAATGTATATTAACTCACAGCTGTAGCTTTTTTAATTGAAATTAACTATCTTCATTTTTATCCTGTAATAGAAAGATTCAAGAAGCACTGCCCATGGTAAAACTAATGAATCAATAACCCACCTGCAGGTTTTGATCTGGGAAACAAAAAAATGCTGCAGTTCATATCAGCTCACATAATTTCATGGCTCTAGAAATTTGTACCCTTTTCAGAATTTTCCCTCCATGACAGTTTTTCATATTGAAAAAAAAAGGTACAATTCCAGAGTTCAGCTTTGAGTTTTTTACTTGCTCAGAAAGCTTTATCCTGACTATGAAAATTTATGAACATTTTTGTTGTTTTTTTTCCCCAAAGATTTGTGAAGAAATGAAGGTGTTTTAATTAAAAGCTCATATAAAAAAAATTGTATTCATAATTGCTTTCCAAAGCACTAAATACGTTTTGTGCTAGATGTTTGTATGTGTAAATTTTTGTGATGTATTACGATAAGACTGAAAAATAAGTTCAGCACAATAATTTATCCTTATAATTAGAATTTTTATTAGTACTGTGCTAGCTGCAAACAGATCACTAAGTCTTCAGAATAATTGAGAATTACAATTTAAGTTCTCTATTGAGTTGTTTGCAGACAAAAAAAAACTACCATTATTTTGGTTCAAGTATTTTTAATGAAAATAATCTTAATTTACAATTTCTGCTATTTTTTCTCATAACTAAGTGTCATAGGAAAATTATTCTATTTTGATTCTGTGAACACTTTATATTTAATTCTAGGTTTGTGTTAAGTCCAATTTATTGTGACAGAACTATTTATGTGCTGTTATCTAAGCACATAAATAAGTGCCTGCAGTCAAAGGTCTCTGTAAAACAGTTAGATAAATATATTAATTAGTCAGAAGACAGTCCATAAGAGAGCAAAATCAATAGCGTATGGAAGCTAACAAAGTATCAGCTTTCAACCGTATGATTGACTATGTAAGTTGAAATTTGTCTCATCCAGTACCTGAGCTTTGGAGATGAGCGTAGTCTTTCTGTTAACATCTGTCTGTATAAACGTTAAATGCCTGAATAGCTGTAGAACACAAAGTCTAAATGGTATGAACCCTGTGAAACCAAAATGCATTTTAAAATATACTCTTGTATTTTTCCACATACTCTCTCAGTTCTAACTATCGCCATCTGAATTTGGAGTTGCCATTGTGATAACACCCCAGTCACTGGGTTCAAGAGACTGACACAAAACAGAAACATGACTATGTCTGTAAGTCAGTATTTAAGCTTACTTCTATGAACAATGTGAAGTTTAGGGCAGCTAAATGCGTCTTTATTCTAATGCTATCATTGTTCTAATCTGATATCCCAGGGTCTGGCTATGCATTATTTGGTATTTGGTGGATAATTTGAGATGTCGGCGAGTCTTTTGATTTTTTAAACACTGTATTGATGACTTATTTTTAATCCATTTTGTTTCTTCTTCTCAGTCTAATTTACTTCTTAATTGACAATCTCTTTAATTTTATGACTTACACTAATGTCACAATGCCTTATTTCAAACATTGATTATGCAATTGGTTTAACATTTCAACTAGCACAAGTTTTTGAGGTTGGAGTGGAACTGAGAGTCAAATGATCGTCCGTCAAGTTGCACAGTTATTGTACTATAATATAGAATAATCTCAAAAGAATGAGTTAGAATTCAGAATAATCTATGTGGAACATGCTGATGGGAGATTAACAGATAGGACTTCAGAGGTACAGGCTCTGTTAGCAGAGAGGCTAAGAGAATGACTGTTTGAATGTGCTGGTTTGAATAGAAAAATGATTTTTCTCTTGTAAAGGGAAGTTTATTCAGAAAATCCCCAAACTTTCTGCTCATCCCACCTGTATCCCAGGCAAAAATGTAAATATTGAGGGTGCAAGAAAGAAAACAAAAGAAAACCAAACCCCACTCTTTTCTGAAAACAAATATCCTTTTAAAGTAATCACAAATAAAAGTGGTGAGAGCATGTGCTCTGCATCACTCCTTGTGCTTGTGTCTCCATCCTCAGCCTCTAAAACCTCTTTTTTAAATTTCTGTGACAAAATGGCTAAAGACAATGCAAATTTGGGTCTTGTTCTCTTGTCAACCTTAAGCTAGGAAACCATCCTGGATCCTTCTGTGTATATATAGCTTGATTAACTTCTGTGGGGCTAAAGTACCATGCTTTCTGCTTTGGTGTTTCCATTGAGAGAGGGAATGATTGCCCTCTGCCTCTGCTAAGGTGAGGATCTAGCTTTCATCTTTCCGTGGCTTAGACATACCTTGGCTTCTGGTACTAGCACTTTGCTGTGGAGAGAGAGAGGAATGGTGGGGTGGCCCCTATGGATGGATGCTTGGGCAGTCTCTGTTTATGCTATATAGTTTTAATGTGCTAAAATGGAAGCTGATATGCATATATTTTTGTGTATATTTATATATGTATGTATGCATGTGTATTATGGCCTGACAGACTTAGTGTTTTCTGCTAAAAAGTGTTTGATTCTAGGATCAATATACCGACATCTGTTTGGAGAGAAATGTCTAAATTGCAAAAATATATTAGATTATCATGGTGAATAAATCACTTTGACTAAATACTTTCTTCAGTGATACCACACTGATTTAAAGGGACCTTGCCTTAAGTGTCTCAGAAACCAAGAAAATGGTTGTGCAAGAATTATCCACTAATTTGTAAGTGCTTTTCATGCTTTCAGACAGTGCTTCATAGCATAATTCTCATATGCATCACTTCAGCATATGCTTAATTTTAAGCATGACCGCAAATCCAGTTATCAGTGGACTGTTCTGCTGAAGACAACTAGATTTAAAAATTAAACATATGCCTTAGTACTTCATGGACGAATTCTGTAATCCTGGGAGAGGCAAACCTCTCAGGAATTCAATTAAACATCAATTAAACTTTCCTGAAAACTCAAACCTGTGTAAGCAGCTGGGGATCTGGACATAGGAAGAACAGTTGAACAAGATCTACCCAATCTGTTTTCCTTAGACAGTGTTCAGCATAGATTTTCTGTCAAAACTGTGAATACAAGTCTTGCTATTTAGATCCCTGTTCAGTGAGGTTTTTTTTTCTTACACTCTGCGTACCAAATCTAGAAGTTGCTTTTTTGTTAATCTTAAACTATTATTAAACAGGAACAGCACTATAAGTGCCCTCTATACAAAAGCTGAAAGTAAGATTTAGAACGTCTATTAACCAGGTGGGAATATGTAAGGATAACAAAGTGCACCTATTTTCCTCGAAGGCAGAAGAAAATTACCTGCATCTTCAGCTGAGTACTGAAGCCACATGTAGCTGGGACAAAGGGAAAAAGTCACAATTTTGGTTTCAGATGTGTGGGCTGAAGTAGTATTGGCATCCTGTACTGCCTCTGTCTAATCTGGATCTGTGGTGTCCTCTGCAATTCACACCAACCACAACTATTACAACTTCACAGGCAGTCCAATCATTCCACATGAATCACTATTGAATATTTTATGTTACTATCACATGCGAAGTGTCTTTGTTCAGGATACTTCTGTTGCCAGTTGAGCTCTTCTGCTCAACACCTCTGGCAGGGCTGTGTGAATGGACGAACAGCTCCATGAGGTAATTGTCACGAGTAGCGTTTGCTGGGAACCTTTTGTGAAATTGTTTTCTCGGGACAGAACTTTTTGTAAGAATGAGTAGGCTTCAATGCAGCTTTTGAGAAGTTGTCTCAGGTATAAGGTGGATGTCCACAAGAGACCTGAAAGGAAATAGCAGAGTGTGGGAACACAGTGTATTTAACTTGCTCTTCCACGCCATAGATGAATATTGGATTGTTACTTAGCACTTTTAACTGTTTCTTATTTGGAAGCTTAGAAGATGCGAGGGATTAAACTTGGTCCTTCTGTATCTAAACTGGGATTAGTCATGAAGCTTTAATTATTTCTAATTTTCTCTCCCTCTCTCTCACTCTCAAAATCTCTTCACCACTTCGCCTCCAGAATAACTTTGAGAAAGCACCAAAAAAATTTCAGTGAAGCAATGAAAACATTTCTGACATTTCATAAAACAGGAAAAATATTTCCCGTTCCTTCTTTGCAATTCTGGCCTCGACACTGTTTCCTCTTGTGACTCCTGCCAAGCTTCCTCATCTCTGGCTCCCCAAGCATAAAGTAATGATCAAAAATGTGTTGTTTTTTTTCATAAGGGAGATGTAATGATAGACAAGATAACTTGCCAGCCTTTTGAGACAGTCAGAGATGACATGGCTGTAGTATAAGACTCAGGAAGCAAATATTTATTCAGAGCTCAGTGCGTGGTTTGGATGACATATGGTATGTAAGGTGAGTGATGAGCATAAGAGGATATAAAGAAAAAGTGAACAGCTGGTCATTCCCTACATCCTATCCACTCCATCTGTTGAATGAAGCAAGGTATTGTGGAAAAAAGGGAAAAAAACCCCAACAACTGCACCAGCATGCTTTTGAACGGAGGCAAGAGAAATCTTCATGCTTTTGAACGGAGGCTTTGTTCATTCTAAAAAATTTGCCTTTACAACATAAAAAAATAGTGTTTTCTGTGATGACTGTCTTAGTTCTGTGACATAGCAAAATAAATGTTTACTGTGCCTTTTAAACACTATTTATCCACCCTAGTGGTGAAACTTCCCTTTAAGAAAGTTAATGCCTTGCTCACTCCAGTCAAAACGAGAGGTGTATAGTGAGTGGGTCCTACAGACAGAAGTTCCTTGTGCTTGGCTCTCCCTCCTCTTGCTCTACCCGCGTTGTCAGCTCCTGGCAGTCACAGCACAAGACTTTGCTCATAATAATGAACTCAATTTTCAATAGAGTGGCTGTAGCTATCTGCTATTTTTGTCCCATGTACAAAATACGGCTGGAAATGTAGCAATGGACAAGAAAGGGCAAAGTTTAAATAGTTCACAACTCAGATGGAGAGAAATGCATCATCAAAGATAACCCATTTCCGTAGCCAGATTTCAGTATTCAGTTATTAAGCATCTTGGAACAAAACAAAAAGATTGCATAGATTTCTTGTAGCTACAAAGGTTGTTTCTTAGCTTTCTCTGCAATTACTGTAGCTTTAGCCTTGATCCCCACAGCAATTAACACATTAGCTCATTTTGACCATTTTTAGCTGGTTGTTTCTTTACAGTCTTTGAAGCAATCTCAGCAGACAAAACCCTGACTGGCAGGTGGCTACACCTTTATGAGAATGTTATAATTTGGCCTTCTGTCTCTGCAGGTTTAGCTCCTTTGTCATTCTTAGCTCTGTGCACATCTGGCTTTTTCAGTTTTCCAGCTTTCGTGCTCTGCTGAGTTGGTGGCTTTGTCTAGATCATCCTTTTGATCATATGTCTCACAGAACCAATAGACGTACATTTCCACTGGTCATTCACTCTGTGCACGTTTGATTTCATGCATTTTATGGTTATTTTATTCAGAAGACTGCAGCGATGATTGCCGTGTTAATGTTCTTATCCAGCGAGTAATACAGCAGGTGACTACTGATAATTAATCATCAAAACCTTTATTCTTTTTATAACAGAGGAGCTTTTTAACACTGTGCAAGCATCATAACCTGCAAAACCCACAAGTGTTGGGAGAATCTGACAGAAATAGCTAAGCTTTTACAGAGAATGGTGTCAAGTGCTGAAACTCTGATCTTAAGAATTTATAGGATCTGAATGTGTGTACATGCATGCACGTGCTAATTGCAGTAAAGACATTTCTTCCTATCAGAAGTTTTATAGATGTAATTCACATTAAAAAAATATAGAAAATGGCTTGCCCTATCCCCTAAGGTAAGAGCAGTGTGTTACTTTTGATAACTCTTGCTCTCCCTTGCAGATAAATTAGTCTTTCATCTGTTTAAATATATGTTTTCTATTGGAAGAACTGTGTACAAGCAGTCATTTTTTTTCATCTGCATCTTTAAAGGCCATTAGCGTCCATTAAACCAACCTTTCACAGCACTTAATAAGAATATTAATGACACACAGCTGACAGTAATGTCAAGCAGTCAATGTTTGGACATTAGCTAATATTTTCCCATTATACATTGTATGATTAATTTACTATGACTGCAGTTAGAAGAATGAGCAGAACAATATCACATTTACAAAATTATTTTGAATTTTAAGTAGTATGAAACATATTTAAAATGGTATTGTACTATGAGTGAAATGATTATGACTCTGTATTATAGTCAATAGAGACATCTAGAATAGCCCTTTATTATGTGTTCCAATCATCATATTGGTCAATTAACATTAGTAGAGGAGTCTGAAAGTCTACAGCATCTGAGGAGCTTCCAGAGAATCCAGCGTTAGAAAATGTGCAGGGTAGCCACTTGACACATCTATTTGCTTGTTTGCTAGAGGTATGAAAGAAAAAAAGTCTTTCTGGAATAGTGCAGCAATATTTTCCTGGTTTAAGTGGTATTGGATATTTTCTTGGTAAGACAACAAGATACTGATATGTGCTTGCAAGCTATTGTTTTTAATTATCTGAAATATTGTTTGGAATAGACAGTTTATTTATTTTTCAACTAAAGTAGATGAGCTTTTAATTTATTTGCATTTCTGTGCTATATTAGAAAAGATAAGTACGTTATCATATGAAATACATAATATTGCCTTTGTCTCACTTCTGCCAGATTTTGTAGGATTGTTTTTAGTTACTCAGGATTGGGAAATCGTGGCACAAAAAATTTTCATGGGAAAACTTCTTGCTCAGGGAGCACATTTCTCAGTTTGCCTTGGAGAGGTTTGTAATTAGAAAGACATTCACAGTTTTTAGATTTTTGGACAACAATTTGATCCTAACAGGTGCTGAGCATCTTATGGTATGCATAGGATTGGAAGCCCAGCTCTTAAGACTCTTACTTTGTCTTTGTGTGTATGGATGTGTGATGGCAGGGTTTGGTTTTCTTTACTTTGATCTTAAGGATAATCAGCTTCATTTGACTTTTCTGTGAGAATATTTCCATGGGGAATTTCCATGTGGAAACTTGGTGGAAGTATCTAAGTACTGAAGATTGCAGATAGGCAGCTAGTGAGATTTACAAAAGTGCCAAAACATCTAAATATATTGGAAAATCACACTATGATCCTTGTCTACATTGTAAACCACTTATATACTTTAAACTTTAATCTTCAGCCTCCATGTATGAGATTAATCTCACCTAACTTGAAACATTCTTCCTTAATATGGATATATTTGAGCTAGGAAGCATGGTGACTTTTTATACTCAGGGAAGATAAACAGCCACTTGTGGGACACAATTAAGCTCATTGTGAAATCTAAAATAGTTCAGATTAATTGAACCCTAAAATGTCTATTTGTCTGCACTCTCTATTGAAGGATTCTAGGGTGACAGTCTGAGATATCCCTGGCTATATTACTGACCTATAAAGTCAGATAGCTAAGTGTCTGAACTGCCTTGGTTTGGATCAATTTCTTAGAGTCAAATAGCTTAAGCAAGTTATGTCCAAACCTACTGTTAAGGCAAAAATCAGGTGTGAATCTCTCTCCTCTGTGCCTGAGTTTCTCTGGCTGGAAAGTGAGTTGATTCATTCCAGATTTCAATGAGAACATGGGGCAGGACATAGGGCATAGACACGTAGAGGCTCATGGGTTCCAATGTCAATTCAAAGTAATGTGCGTCACTTCGGTGCTTCAGTCCTAACTGATGAACTAGATACCATTACTTATTGTCTGTTGTCAGGGGTAGTATGGAAATGTGCTAGGGATTGTGATCCATGTGCTACAGAAAGAAGGGCTTATCCTTAAGGAGTCAGAGTAAGACCCTAGGAGTCTGCTGGCATTATGCAGAATTGTGCCCTGAACATATCAGTGGGTTTTTATGATGTTTTCACTATACAGTTTGGAAATATGCATGAGATCCTGAATTCTTTTCCCCTGTCCTGCTTTGTAAGGAATGATATTTTATTTGCCAGTTACCTTAGGTATCAAGCTGGGATTATAATTCACATTCTTATTTTCTCAAAGACAGTTTTGTAAATAAAATTAGACAGCACTAGTAGCTAATTGATAGAAAGATGATGATCTTCAACATTTTGTGTAATATAGAACAGACAATTTGTTTGAAAGAGCAAAATACTGTGTTTTTTTTCTTTTCTAGATAGGGTAGATATTTTTGTATATTTTTATTGAATGTTCTGAAATCATCTGCTGACCTTTTTGTCAAAAAGACTAGTGATGAGTTTGTCAGTCCCATTAGACAGCCTGATCTTGGGCCATTTATTACTAATGCAGTTGTCAGAAAGAATCTGTTACAAGCTCTGATGTTGTTCCAAAGTGCTCCTCTGGCTAAAGAAGTAAAAATAGAGATGGATACCAAAAGAACGAGGGGGGAGGAGGGGAAAGCAGAAGAGGACAATGTATATCCAAGAGCATAGAAAAATAAGTGAGGTCTTAGAGCTGCAGAAATCTACTCTGTAACAATGCCTTAAGACATCATCTTAAGACAAATTCCAAGCTTAAGCATTTGGCTTTGCTTATTATTATCCCTGAACATAGGCTGTGTGCTCTGTGTCTGAAAGCATTAAAAGCAAGGTTCAAATTTGTGGAAAAGTGGCCTTGCAATTTAAGGATGATTAATGGCATAAAACCAAAAACCTTGGTTTTTTTCAGTCCATCAGCCTTTCTGAACTGCCGACATCTTTTTACATCTTTCTGAAAGCTTTTACTTTCATTTCACTCCTTACTTACTATCTACAGACCGTGCCATTTCTTGCACTCACAGTGCAAAGAACTACTGCTTGTGTTACTGTCCTTGAAGATACCACCTCAGACCTCCTTCTTAATTAGCTCCATCTAAAACAGAGATTTTGCTGAGCCACCTATCTTCCAGTAGTGCTACGTGATCAGCAGCATGGTGGTAAGAGGTATAGCCAGCAACATCAGTTCCTACTCTTTGCTAGGGTGTCTTCTGGTACGAAGCGATTAGCTTACAGTATTAAAACAGTTGGAAGACCCCAGTCTATAATAATGCATGAACAATCTGCATTATTGTCTTGCTCCTACATTATTTCAAATATGCCTTCACAGCTGTTTCCTCTGTTCAGAGGAATCTTGCTCAAATCTACAGTGATCTGTAGATTCTGATCAAATTTCTAATCCTCTGTCTTATCTTCACTCCTTCCTTCAATACTTTTACCTCAACACCCTGCTCTTTCCTGACTTTCATGACATTGCCCTCCCTGGTTTTCCTTTTATCCTTCCAGAGGGGACATTTTTATGTCTCCCAGATTATTGATCTTTCCTCTAAAACCTACTCCTCTATCTCTGTTTTCCACATACAGTATTTCCATTCCTTTATTGCTAGGTTCTCAATTTTAACTTTTTCCTTTCTTTCTTTCTTTCTTTCTTTCTCATCTCCTGTTATCCAAACTGTGATAATATTCTGCTATTTCTTTTTCTAGTTATAACTTTCTATTCACAACTATTTTACTCATCTCAGCTCAAATGAGGTCAAGATTTGATTTCTGCAATCTCAGTCTTGCAAACTCTAACAATTTCACCACAAGTCTTGTGCTATTTAATATTTTACTTAAAGCTTCAGTTCCTGAAGGCAACTGAGAACAAGAAACTCTAAGCTTTTATCAAAATTACTAAAAGGTTAGCCTTCAGGATTACACAAAAAGCCTGAACACACAAAGGAGAATATTAAGGACTCAGATACCAAAAGGCAAATAAAAACCCAGGCTATCCTTCTTTTAACATTTTACCCCTATTTCCATTGCCAAGCAAACTAGCCTCACATTTGAGAAAACAGGACAATTCCTTTCTCAGCAATATTTCCACATCAAAGTTAGAGGTATACTTACCTGTGAAAAAAACAGAAAATAATAAAAGTTCACACCAATATGAGGAACTCTTTGCAACCATTATCACTATAAAAATTAACCATGACAATAAAATGTTGTTCTTTTCATATGGATCAGAGAGCATAGTGAGTATGAAACAGCTCACTGTAAAATCAAATTAAGATTATTCTTCTTAATTGAGGATGACCATCTTGATCACATCTTAATTTTACTGAAGTGTGTGAAGCTGCTCAGCAAGCCCCCTCTAGCTCCATGTAGCAACTTGGGAAAATTATGTGGACATTGCCGGGCAGTAAAGAAGTTAACGGCTTTTCTGCAGATTTTTAAGAGCTGTGTAAGCTGGAATCCATTTGTGTCTTTAACTTTATTGATCTTACAAACTTGTGAACACTGCTACATATTTTCTTCTGCCAGTAGATGGTGATATTTATATTAACTATTTAAGTAAATTGGAAAACATATACAATTATTTATTTTGGTATACATTCCTTATATCCCAGATATATTTTAACAACATGAGCTGATTTCAAGTGCTTGGAGTGTTTATATTAAGTGTAATGTATTGTACAAACATGTAATTACACAGCTGGCTTTGACATCATTGTGCTCACTTTACTGCTTAGATACTGTCATGTTCTGAGCCAGCAGCATTTAACTAGTTTATACATTTGGTTTGACTGAATATTCCTCAGGGCTGTGTGTGAAACTGAAAGGAGAAAACAGGATTTTTAGAGGCTCCATTTTATGTATCAGTCACAGACAGTTGCAAATGGAAACTAACTCCTCACATATTCAGTAGAATTAGTCAAGTTTTCTTTCCTGCAACTATACCTGTCTGTTTACTGCTAATGAAACTCTAAAAGCATTCTTAAAAGTATTGCAGTTAGAGTTCAAGGATAACTTTGAGTATGTTGATGTATGTTTTAAATTAAGTTGCTCTTGGTCAACCCTAGCACTTTCCAAAGCTGAGCTATACATAATTTGCTTCAATACTTGCAAGCCTATCATGGAATATTTCAAAACTTATGATGGCAGATTTGTTCTCTCCATAATTACATCAGGAAGACTGTACTGTGAGGTGGTATATTTGACAAAGTGTTAAAACTTTTTAATACACTAAAAAACCTCCACATGTATAAGCCCTCATTTAACAAGGTATTTTAGTACGTGTCTAAATTTTAGCATATATGTCCCACTGACTTCAGGGGAATTGTTCACATGATAACAGTTTAGCACACGCTTGTGTTCCTTACTTGACTATGATTTGAGATTAAGATTGAATTCAGTAGGTCTGTCATTTTAAGTTTTGTTCCTTAATAGCTAGATGACAGCGGACAGATACAAAATACTGTCAACTGGACTTGACCTAATGAAGTGTAGCCATCAGAAAACTCCGTGAGAATTTTTTTTTGATATAAGTTCGTAAAAGATGCAAAGTATTCAAATAACATATCTCTTTTTTTGTCTACAATGTTAAGTATACTCACATAGCACTGAGATGTACTAATGGAGGTTGGGATCCTGTTCTATTAGAATATTCACAGTGAATTAATATTACTCCCTGCCCTGGAGAACTTAAATTCCAATCAGGTAAGAGAAATACTAATGAGAATGCAAAGTAAAAAGGTATCTCTTTAAAGTAATTTTGCCCATGATTTGCTGACGTTTTTTTGGAGAAGATCTAGGTCTCTAGCCTTCCACTTAGATTTGTTGCTTACTGTATGGTCATGTAACTATATTTTTCAGAATCATCTGTTTTTAGTTACAATTATATAGTAATATCATAATGCAGAACCTTTCCCCGATGTTTTAAAAGCTGTATCTCACTGTCATTTTTTAAAAATTAAGCGGTGAACTGAGAGACATATCAGTTTCACGTTTGAATGCCTTCCTCTGGCTTGAAAGTCTTTGCATTATTTCTTCTTCCATGAAAGAACCCTGTATGAAAAGATGTAAAGATGTCTTCCTGGGTCACCCTTTCCCCATTCCTAATGAGGATTGGCATTAGGAATAGCAATATTTATTTTTCATTCCAGATGCAAGCTTTATGAGACTTTGCATTATAGACACAGGAAAAGTGTATCTTAAACACTAAGGTTATGTTAATTTGAGCCATATAATTTATGCAAAATAAATGCATAAAATAATTTTACAGACATAGCTTCCCAACTATTAATGTCAATGTAAACAAAACTCAGAGCTTAATATTGTTAAATATAATCTACATAATTTGTCTTTCTCAGTGTGAAAACGGCCAAATAATACATTGTATCATAACTTGTATTTTTTGAAAATCAGTCCTACATTTTAGAAAATACAAGCTGAAATAAATAGTGAACAAAATTATGTTTGAATTATTTTCAAATTTGTGGTTTTATGTTTTACTTTTATATAATACGAGACGCTGAACCGGCCTAACTATTTACCTGTCTTGCAGTGATTTCTAAGATACCAGTCAATGTTAGTATTATCTTGTGTGGGATCCTCTGACCATACATGTCAAATGGCAGTTTTGCATAGATAAATTGTCCAGGATAAAGAAAAGCAGCAGGGGAATATTACCATCCCATTTCACATAAAACCAAAACAAAATAAATTTTAAAATAGAATTAATCTCTTTCCTCTGTATACCTATAGGTATACATATCGAGGTTGTTACTATTGGCCATTTTCATTCTTGATAGAAAGAAACTGACTGTAGATATGTGAAAGGCATGATTCAGACTCCCATATTTAACATTCTACATTAGAATGAGATGAATTGCTTACTAAGTCTCTATTCACCTCTATTAACTGTAGCCCAAGGCTAAGGGAAGGGTTTCTACATCTGGTCAGATGAAATCCACCATTATCTTAGGTCATATCTTATCTGAGGTCATATGAGAAAACTGGTAGATGGGAAAATGGAACACCTATGTCTTTTGATTTCTAGTACAAAACCCCACTGTAGGGGCCTCCTTTTCCAAAAAGGAGATTGCTAAGGACTGCTCCTCATGAATCAGAAAACTTACTCATTTATCATTAGATAAACCATTCAGCATACAGCTCTAAGGTTTTGAGCTCACAGGCAGATCCTGTTGACTTAAGCTGCCTTTTGTATCTCCTGGTCCTGCAGAGGGTAACAGGTCCTGGAAAAGACTGGTTGCATCTTGTGGTAAGGGATGTCTTGAAGAGAGGTTCAATAAGGTGAATGATTTACACAAAAAGTATGCCAATTGCTAGGTCTAAGTATCCAGGTAAAGGGCTCTCATAAATGGTTGCCCCAAAACACTGATTATATTCTATTTTTCCTTATGTGATATATAGGTTTCTTTACTATGATAATCACCATGTCGATTTTGAGCACTACTATATATTAATTGGTAGCTTTATCATCATAAGTTTTTATGATCCACATTCAAGTCACATAGATTATAAAACCAAAAGCATATAAAAATATTTTTAAAACACATGAAAACATTTTACAAATATCCAGACTAAACTCATCTTAGCATAATCGAATTTTTCATCCCACAGTGTAAATACATTCTGGCTTTCCTGCTCTGTTTCTGTGACTCAGTATTTCTCTTCCTGGAAAGGAATGCATGTGTATGTATGTATGTATATATCTTACATGCATACTCAATAAAGTACAGTACTAAGATGGATATACAGAAATAGATAAGAGAAGAACCACTTAAAAGACAATCAGAGATGACTAAACAGGATCAAGACACTGGTATAATTTAAATACATGTTTTGAAATTCAAAGTTTTTATGGTAATAGTAAAAATGTTTTGGATGCTACTGAATTTCATATTTCTTGCTGATTTCACATCTGCAAAGTCAGATAAAGTAAAAGATGCTGTTCGGTCAGTGTTTCTTGACAAATAAGAAGCAGGAAGAATTAGAAGTGTTGATAAAGTCTCATCAACTTTTATTTTATGTTGATTTTATAAAACAAAGCTGTACATGTGAAAGCTGAGTAAGTCCTTTAAATTATTGACCATAGCAATCTGTCTGAATGTTCAGAGTTTACACTAATATATTTATCAGATAATCACAGGAATTATTATCTTGGATTAGTTCAGAAAAGCATTAGTGTTATCTGTAGTACACTTCCAAGTAGTGATATTATATAGCGATAGTTGTATTTACTTAGCATGCCTTAAAAAGATACTGCTTTATTCTTCACCATCTATATTGTAGGACTTCTTAGAAGTGACATCATACAATGCATATACTAGTACATTTTTTCCCTTTGGTATGATTATATGCTAAAATTGCTTATCAAATTATTAAAATATTTCAATGATAATACAAAATCAGATATACCTGAATCTACACGTACTTCAAATACGACTTAGGTTCTAGTGCTAAAACTAATACATTAGTTAGATTAGTTTCCTGTGCAATTTTTCATCACATCCCCATTAAAAGTGAAGTGGTTTCATTACATGATGATGGAAAATGTCAGGAAATATGAATAGGATTCTGACAGATGTGGCAAATGTGAGAAGCATAGAAAAGTGAGGAAGTGAGTAGCATGAGATAAATATGGTTTTGAAATAAGACTGAACTACAGAAGTGTTTTCATCACAATAATTGAAAGGATAGAATGAGTATCAGTATAGACAGTAGCACTCTGTATTCAGTCACACTACCTCCTTTGCTTCAAGAAATTCTTTACCTAGTATGTTAAAGTCTACAGCTGTATAGTTTAGCTACAGGTTTGAATACTGATGCTGTACCCTGCAGAGCATGTGGCACTGCTCAGCAGCACCATGAGTCTTCCCTCTGTACAGCACTTGCAAGCAAAAGTCCTGGAGTTTTCACCCTGTTGTTTTAGGCATGGGAGAAGAGAATTTAGAAGATACAAGACGCAGCATAAAATATTCTAATGGCAATACCTGTAGCATCCATTTCCAACCACTTTGGTATCTGTAATACATTAAAATATCCCAAGCATAACAACAGCATTGCCAAATAAACAAGGTCAGTCCTTGAAGGTGAAGGACACATACCCTTTGGGCTACAGTCACTGGAGGACGCTGTTAAGAGTCACTAGAGGTCAGCAGGAGCACACAGAATTTTCCAGGTCCAAAAGTTTCTCCTGGAGACGGCTGTGGTACCCTCGCAAGCCACAAGCTTGGATGCACTACTCCTTCAGTACAGAGTTCCTGTAAAAACTCCCTGCTGTGAGTGGGATGGGGGCTTCAAAATATTTGATTTAGGTCCTACGAGGAAACTGGAATCCATCATAACTTTTTGGTTTTTTTCTGGTCTTTGTACTGCTTCATTATGTACTTGCTTTCTTCATCCTCAGCATTTTATTCAGACTCCTTTCCTGATGTAATTCTTCCCTTCAGTAATTTTTCTCTTTTCTCTGCCTTAGAGGAAGTAGAGAGGTCTCCTGATTCCTTCCCTTCTTTTTTTTTAAGTCTAGCTTCACAGCAGTTTCTTATTCTTAATTGAAATTCAGATAAATATTTGTTATTATTTATTTATCAGTTAATTTCAAGTTCTGGGCTAAGATTCGTACTTGTTTTACAAAGTCCTTCATTTGTTCATTGTTATAGACTTAAGATGAATCAAGTCTAGGAGCAGAAAAAATATCTTGAGATTTGTAGACGTTTGGGGCGGGGGGGTGCTGCTGGGTTTGTTTTTGTGGGAGGTTTGGGATTTTTTTCCAGTAGGAAGCTGTCTTCCAGCAGGCAATAGTGTACAGGGATGGCAGCTATGAGCTATAGATTCCAATCCCAGGTTTGCTATCGACCAGCTCTACTACCTCAGGCAGGCTTTTAACCTTTCTGATCTTCACTCTTCCCACCTTGAAGATGTGAATATCAATCCCTACCTTGGAGAAGTGCTGCTGAGATTTCCAGACAAAAATATCTAAAGCAGTATAGGAGTTTGAAAAGATTCACTTAACTAAGCTATATTCAACTAACCTTGCATACAGGTTTTCATTTTTAGTTAAGTGAAAGTAAAGATAAGGAGAGATTATCAAACACCATAGTTTATACACATACACACGTAAATTTTATAAGTAGGATGTTATATTTTTGGTATATTTAGTCTTTCAGCAAAGGCATTATTTAATTATTATACTCAATATTTCCGGTGGTACTGACTTCCAGATGTCATACATTTTTCAGTCCCAATGTCATTATTTATGATAGTTGTCGCACTTAAATTGTTTATACTGATTTTCTCTCTGTGTGTGTGTGTGTGTGTGTGAATATTCTTAATGAAAAATAAAGAATACGTATAGTTGAAAAAGAAATAACTCATATGATATTATTCATTTCCTGAGTTAAAGGTTCATAGCAAATATTCGTTCAAATATTCAAAGTATTTTCCAACATATTTCACAAGTGAAAGAGGAAAAAAATCTATGAAATTTACAGAAGAAAACATAAAAATCCCTATAACACACCAATAAAAAAAGGCAGATGTCAACATTGTGTTTCAATTATTATGACTGCAGGTAATAAAGCAGATGTGATGGAGCAACTTGAGCATTGGGTATAAAGGCATTTAGGCAACCTTGTTCCTTGATAACTGAGGCACTTTCAAAGTAGCTCAACAATGCAGTGTATGTTTTGAAAATTAAAAGGAACTCACTGGAAAAATGAACACTAACAAGACAATGTCAGGACTGGAGTAAGACAGAGTAGTCTTGTAGAAGAAGCCAGTTTGTGGGGGAGTGAGAAGCTATCCTGGAGAGATACCAGAGGAAGCGACTGCACAAGATGTAAGGCTGACAGTAGCAACACTGACATAAATCCTCAGCATCAATAACATGCAAGAGTAAGGAAATAAGAAATGTTATGTTCATTTATTTAAAAGCTGAAGTGAACACATTCTTGGTATCATAGAATTATGAAAAGAGGTATTTAAAAATAAGTAAAAAATACCTCAAATGTGGGTATTATTTACTGTTTTATAATTATAAAGGAATCAACAGAATGTTTATTCACTTACCACATTTTAACCATTCAGGGAAAATAAACAGGTATAAGGATTGTCGTCTTGAAAATAATAGAAGCAGGACTGAAAAGGTTTGTTGGATATAAATTAGGGCAGCATTAAGCTGGTTTTTCTGATTAAGCCACAAATGCAGAATCTTGTAGTATGTGGGTAGCATTGTCTACACTGAGCATGTGACGTGATTTGACTTAACTTCAGAATCAAAATCATGGATATCAGTAATGTTCAGTTTTTCTGCTATTATATACAAGCCAGATAGAATATGCTTCCATTTGTGAAATAATAGAGCATTACTAATGAAGGAAATGTGCAAATCCAACTTCTGATACTGTTTTGTGTGGCAAAACCCTCTAAGGAATATTTACTTATCTAGTAGTTTTGTTATTTAATAGCCTTGTCATATTTAGTCTCCCTAAGTGGCAATTTTTTTGCATGGAAATATAAACTAGAATTGTAATACTCTTTTAATAGACCTCTCAGCAAAAATCAATATTTCCATTTCCTCTTTTCATTCCTGAGAACCAAGAGGGTATTAAAATTCCTACTCTAACTTTTTAATGTAGTCTGGATTACTCTGCATTTAGCTTTTGGATCATTTTAGTAGCTGAAGTCCTTTTCAATGGATTAACGTCTGTAGTTTACCTAAAATCATTCTCAATACTGGCAGAATTTAATATATTTCATATCTCAATTTCACACAAATAAGCACTGATCATTTATGACTGGAAAGGTATATGTCTTTGCATGGAAAAAGGATTATAGAAAATTTGTAATAAAGAAAAAACATCACACAGAATCTAAACAAGGTGCTACTGATCTGATCTTTAGAGAGACCTTTCTACAGTAGACTTTCTTTATTGTCTTTTTTTTCCTAAAGGTTGGGAGAGTGGGGTTGCTGGTTATTTGTTTGTTTGGGGGTGTTTTTTTAAGTGTTCAATTTTTTTTTGTATTTTGTTAATAAACGTAATTTTGCATTGTTTTGTTAATTTAAGGTTGGATACTTGATGATCAAATCCAGATTTTAATGTTGCAGGTGTTAGAATTCTGTGTCAGGATCCATCTGAGATAATGTTATCTGAACAATTCCTGTAGCTCCAACAGTGCTGGTTTTCTGTAACAGCTATGCAGGACTGGAATTTTGTTAGCAAAAATCAGCAGGTGTAATTTGCAAAGAAAAACTGACTTTGGACTTTAGAGTATCTATATAGCATAAACTAAGGTCTTCCACTTACACAGTGAGAAACTTTTCCTTTTTTTTTTTTACAATTGATAAAAAATCTTCATGAAGTTGAACATAACTTGACCTCTAGGTATTCAAGGAGTTATCTAGGAATGCAGAACTGTGTTTTAGATTTGGAATATCTGACATCTTAGTGGAATCAGAGTATTTTCAATAAATTTGCTTTTCTTATTTTCATATAGTATTATAACTAGTTGTATCCATTATTTATCCTGCAGTGTGTTGCTTTAACCCTCAGTTCAGCAAAACATTGATGTATATGCATAAATATGATTGACTTCATTGAAATCAATCCTGATATCATAATTTACGCTGGGACTTGATCTATTTCTTTAATTTGTTCCTTCAGGTCCCTGTGCCTGTATGAAACATTTTCTCTGAACCATGCTGTTACAAGTGTTAATAACAAATGAATGACCCATGACATCACTTACAGTATGAAATAGTTTAGAGTTTAGATAACTCAGTTTTCAGAATAGCTTATTTTTCCCTTTGATCTGGCTGATGAAGATCAATACTTTTTTACTAATTTTCACTGTCACCTAAGTATCTATTTTTTCTTTGTACAGGCAGTCTATCAAGCAAATACTTAAGACTGAGCATGATTTAAATCTGTCTCTCCCCAGTAAAGCATCCAAACTTGGCTTACTTTTTTAAACCCAGTAGCCATTTTACACCATATTAATAAATAATTTTGAAGCAATTGTGAATGGCACAAGGTTTTGCTAAATAGCTAGGTTATATCCATACTGGATTTCTGTAAACTTTCTTCAAAGTCTGTACTTGACATGTAGTAGGTTAGATTAAGCTTGGCTCTGAGTCAGCGTGGTAATTCTTATGTCTCTCATTAAACCCCCCAAAACACCCAGGGATTTGGCTAGCAATTTGAGAACTTGGAGATCTGCACAAGGTCACTCAAGACTGGACTAATAAGCACAATTTTGAGACAATTTTTTACATTCAAAAAGCTCTGGTGTTGTCTAATCCCTGAGCTTTCCAAGACTGGTGCTTCTGTCTGTATGTTACCTCTATCAGTGAGGTCCCCAGGTTGATCTATTGTGGATGATGCCCACAGCCACAAAAATCATGTCCCCATAAAGCTGGTAGCTGATGTGTGTTAAATATTAGTCATTCCCTAGTCCTGATGTGACCTCAATTTGTAAATGTAAGTATCTGAAGGAATGGGGAATAGTTGTATCTTCCTCATTCCTTTAACCATATGCTTGTATTCTCACTGGAGTTCAATGAAATTCAAATTCCTACCCTTGTTCTGAACTCAAAGCTCCTTGATTTGAATCCAGTCTCCCATGACAGTCCATCAACCACTGTCAAGTATTCAAGGCTGCTGAATTTGGTCAGTTTTATGTACAATGCCAAGGCAATGGTGGCATTGTCTTCTCAGAAATTGAGTTTCAGTATATTATCAGTGAATGTCATTTTCTTAACTGCTTCTGCTGACTTGATGGTTTTTGTGAATGTCTCTCTCGGCTCCTAATTCTTATAAAATCCTCTACAAGTACGTTTGGCACATAAGGCTCAAATATGACATCTTCGAAATGGGCAAGAAATACATTTACTCTCACTGTAGTCTCACCGTGTCTTAGTTCTACAATGGAATTTATGAGAAACATTCAAGATTATGAAGTGCTTAGATACTACAGTGGTGAAGCCATATAGGTTTCTTAATTAGATACCAAGTCCTTTGTCCAATTTGAAATATATACAGTTCAAGCAACTGCTTAAAAGTAAGGCTGAATTGTACCCACAACTGTTAAACATCACACTGGTTACACCATTTAGTTCTTGCTTTGGCAGGATATTTAGCATGCACCTAAATTTAAGTCTTAATGACTTAGATCAAATCTCTTTGGAGCTTAGGCACATTCTTGACTTCTTTACTGAATAGAGACTTAAACCTGAACAACAAGCAAGCTAAGTACACCCAGCAGAATCATTGGACTGTTGTTCCATAAGACTGGAAAGCTGACTTTGGCATGAAGTCCTGTTTGCTTAATTAAATCTCTTAATAAGTAGACATCCTTTATGACTTTTACATAACTAACAAGCTTAAGTACTACAGGTTATTTTTCTTCAATGTTATTGAGTAATTAACATTTAATTCTAATCAAATCCCATAATTTCCTGTTACGGTTAGCAAAGAGACCCGGTTCCAAAATGCTCAGAGCAAGCTGTCTTGCTTTGCTAAACAGGTATTTCAGAGCAGTAATGCTGCCCCAGAAGACTTCTCTGTGTTTTCAATTAAAACACAAAGTTGCTGCCTAATTTACACAAGTAGATATGTTTCATATTGAATAAATGGTTTGGGATTGGATTAGTACTTATTTCAACACTTGTATTAAAATACAGAAGGGCTAAATGGAGCTGGGGATGTAATTTCTCTCTGTCCCCCTTCCCTAGCAGTTTAAAGTGGAGCCAAAATGTAGTATACACACATAACAATAACTGCATGTGGCATCAAATATTATACACACAAAAATAAGCAGAAAGTCTGTTGGTTTGGGTTTATTTGTGCGGAGTCCTTCCAGTTAAAAATGCGGATTTTTTTTTTTTTTTTAAATCTAAATTTCTACAACTATTGCTGTACATAAACAGATACTTCTATTTTCACCAAAAGCAACCTCTACATTTCTGTTTAATTGATAAAATGATTAACTGGCCCCTAAGTAATGTGAAACTAGTGGACGTTTAAAAGAATATTTATCCTGACTCACCAGGAATTGAACAAGACATGGTTTTTCATATATCTTTCAACTTTTGTGCTGATGGTACTTTGGTATTTCTGATATCCTGCCAAGTGTTTAGTAAGGTTGGATAAATGTAAACTAGCCAAGTGTTCAATGAGAAGTCAATAGGATTCCTTGAAAAGGTCTGGGGCCCAGATGCCTGGATGCTCTGGGTCTGCAGAAATGGAGGAAGTCCTTCCACTAAGTGTGAGACCAAAATACTGAAACCATCAACCTAGTCCTTCTTATGAGTACCTGAAGTATGAAAATGTGTCTGCCAGTGGAACGTTCCAGGGCTGCTGCGATAGCAGCTCCAGAGCAGCCAGCAGCGGGGCATATTGCATTTCTTGCCATGTAGGGGTAAACTTCAGAGCCACCAGAAGCAGAGGTTCAAAATAGATCCAAATTCTTATTTCCACAGCAGGAAATCCAGATGCTCTAAGGAAACCAAGGATCTTGGATCTTCCAGATTCGTAGGGGCAATTTCTGGCAGAAGCCATAGGGATTTGTGTCTGGGGACCCTCATCAAGACAGGGCTGTTGGAAAGCCTCACCCCAGCAATTTTGGAGCTGCAACGGACAGGAATTGACACCTGTGGCAATGGCACAGCAGAGCTGGGCTGTCTGGAGGTCATATTTAGTTTCAGAAATATTCTCCTTTGTTGTTCCATGTTAGTAAGGCTGGGCACAGGAGAAAGGTGTGAGATGCAGGCAGGCACCCACTTGCCCCATTAGCCACGTGTGCTGCTCCACGCAGCAGCCCTACAGTGCAGCAGAGCGCCTTGTTTAGATATGACTGCTTCTGCCTCAGCAACGTCTTTATGCAACAGTGCTGATGATACCCTACAAGAACTCACTAGCAAATACCTTATTAGAGTCCTTTTCTTTGCCTAACTATCCTGTTTCTCTCTTTTTTTTCCTCCCCTGACATTACCTCATCTGTTTTCTGAGGAGTTGTTCTTGATATCTTTTTTATTTCCATCGCAAATTCTTTGAGATAGGCATTAGTCATTCGGCATGTTTTGTAAAGTGATGTGTACACTTACACTTCTAACTAAGCAAAAAACAATAAAAGCAACATCCTGAATGATTTACTGAATAAGACAATAACAAAGAACATTTTCTTCAAAAAGGATAAAATAGTTAACAGCAAAATTCTCGTTTAATCTTACTAGATCATGGGATAATTCCCATAACTGTGAGATTACTGACACCACTGTGTATATTGTTGTTTTAATTGTTTGCTAATTAGCAGTTCATGGAGAAGACCAAATTGCTGCTTGGCATGCTGCTCTGGGGCACAGCTCCATCCCCCCGTCTCCTACACCCCATCTGTTCTTCCCCTCTCTCCTTCCATTAGCTGTGAGCAGGGGACTGCGCTTGCTCATGGATTCAGATGAGAAAGCAGATTTTCCCCAGAAGAAATCTGACTTGGTCATTCTGGAAATTTAAAGCATAACTGAATAAGGCAGGTTGTTTTTTGGTCTTCCCTAAAATAATATTGCACAAAAAGAATAACAATAAAATCTTGCTACTCCCCACCTTCAAAGTTTCAGACCAGAGAAATGAGCAGACCAGAGAAATGAGCAGACAAGTAACATTGGGGGCCAGGGGCGGGGTGGGGCGAGGAGAAGGAAAAAAAAAGGAAGATTAAAACATCCAAATAATAGGTTTCAAAGTAACAAACTAATTTTCTTTGCGGTTTCTATAGCCATGAAGCGATACGCACATAAGAAAAAGTAAAAATGACAAAATGCAAGCAGCAGCAACTTCTCTGAATAAACATGAAAGATCACTGACATGAAAGAGGTCCCTGCTCCCACTTTGTGTCATTTAAGTCATTGTTTGAAATGCAAGCATTTTATTTTGAGCTCACAGGTCCAATTATTATTCTCCAAAATCATAGGAAAACCTGGCATAAATGGTGTGCATTGTGTCTTATGCCTGACCTGAAGTCTACTTTTATTTCAAAGCTGTGAATAACATCGCCTGTCAGAGGCAGAGGCATAAGTTGCAGTCTTCAAACTTGTTTTAAAAGTTCTCCCCACTACTTGCTCTAAAATTAATGTGAATTTTGTTTCCTGTTCTCCACCATGATTTGGAAGTTCTAGACTTGAATGAATTCAACAAATGGAATGACATATTGATATGCCAGAAAATAGTTTATATAAATAGATAGTAGCTAAAGAATGATGCAATGCCAGCATCACTTCTATTTCTTATATAATCATTTACACATTGGCACCAAAAATAGAACTCAATGTCTCTTAGCTAATGGGTGATTTTTTATTTTTTACCTCCACCAAGTACCCAAATTAAAAACAAACAAACAAAAAAAAAAAGTTAATGCCAGAGTTAGCTAATTGCAGTCAAAAGCAAAAAGAGCAGGAGAAACACTGGGATCTGATTCCTTGGTAGATCTGGCAGAAATTGATGGTGTTTGTCCCTCTGTAACTGTGCTGCTTTCTGCTTTTTTTAGCCTCAGGATGTCACATCAAAAACTGAGTATATCTCCACTTAATAGGTTAAATAGAAGCTGGGCATGAGGAATGCTTTTTCTAGCACCTTGAATTCTGCAGGCCTAACTAGCTAGCCACGACAAGTTCTGTTCTTCAACTGAATTGACTTTCAGAGATATTTCAAGGAAATAGAACATTGCAACGTTAGCACTTCTTTTTTTACAAATGAATTATAATTCAGTACTGTGAATTGCACATTTATTTCTGTCCTGCCATCTATTTGATGTGGAACTTCAGGCTTATGATCGCAAGTGCATACGTACAGGTGTTAAACACCTTTAAAATGATACCTTGTACAGCTGCAATTGTAAGATCATACTTTGTATTGCTATAATTTTTATAGACCTTGGTATGAGATGCAATTATCAGACAAATATACAAATCATGATGTCCAACTACAGCTTTGAAAAATACTTCCTAGTTAGTTTTTTCAGACCTTTCAGTTTGACTCTTAGGTCTTTGAGGAGCAGCAATGTTCGGGTTCTGGCCATACGCTTACACCTGTCTTGGCTACTGGCAGCACTGTAGCTGTTATTTCTCCTTAATACTGCAAAGCTGTTACCTTTTCATTTCTGGTGATGAAACTATATAACGAAAAGTGTAAAAAGTCTTTAATTCAAGTCAATGGTCTTTTCATTAGCCTAACATGATTTTTCTGTTTTGAGAAGGGTCATAGAGAAAGAGCTGTACAGAGACACACAGTCACCTCTTGCCTTTGTACAGCAAGCCTCTCAACAAGAGGCATTACACTTGTGAACCACGAGAGCCTCAGGTGAGGCTCATCTCTGAAAGGCAGGGCATCATAATGTCTCAAGAATCATAGAATCATTATCGTTGGAAGA
>NW_009637320.1:8996-58182 GCF_000690535.1 Cariama cristata | reverse complement strand
GTTTTAGCCAAACCAGGACAAATGGATTTGTTTCTTGTTTGCTGTAGTTTCAAAAGTCACAGGACAACACTATTTAAAATGTTACCTTGGAGTGCTTCTGGTGCTGGAAATGAGTTGTTCATTTCAAGATGAGAGAATAATTGCTGATCTATCTGAGAGTCTTTGAAGAACTGTTCTTTCAAGGCTACGGCTCAGGAAAAAGTCTACCAATAGTCAGAACTCAACACCAAGGCTGAAAAAAGCACCCTTATTTTCTGAACCAAATAATGCTTATGTGGCACTTGAATTCCACTGGACTCTCCAAACAGGTTTACAGCATGTGCAAATGCCAACTCATCTTTCCTCTTCTTTGCTTGAAAGGACAGGAAAACAGTGTTTAAAAAACCAAAAATCTGAAAAATGCAATCTCTGGCCTATAGACTTTACACTTGAGCACATGGAAAAGTAGGGAACAGACAGGAAGGAAGGGAAACCTGAACAGCATGGCAGACCTTGGCCTCAGCACACAACCTGCCCCATGACTGCAGAGCTTCTCAAGGCATTTGGGTCTTCCTATTTTGTGGGGCCAGGTGGAATCTATGTACTACATAGACCTTCCCTTTCACTCTCTTGAATTTTAACTAAGATGGTAACAAATCAACCATGAGCATCCTTGGCTGCCAAAACTTCAGTAAACGCTGAAGACACAGTAGAAAAATGCCACAGCATTAATCACCCATTGTTTACTGATGCAGCTGAAGATACCACTAAGGGAAGCACACCTTATCTCACAGTATCACTTGAATAAACTGAAAGTAACTTCTTTCCCACAGGGTACGTAGCAGGTGAGATCACAACTCCAGCTGCTTCTGTCTCAGTGACAGATCACATGCATTATGGAGATTCATCAAAGATTTTAAAGTCTTAATCTCTCTGTCTCCTGGGATTATTTTATGTCAGAATAAAAGGATCTTGGCCAGAATAATTAAGTATTTCATTCTTAAACAAAGCCTAAATATAAACCTTTGTCAACAAGTCCCTTTAAAATATTTTGCCTAATTCAACAGGATATTGCATCCTGACAATCTATGGTATTATCAATAGGCAAACAGTCACATATTCAGATCTGAGGAATATTTGCTGATAATCTATGTACAGAGGACTGCCATGCATTACCTTCCCTTTTGTTTCCATCTGTGAAAGTACCTGTAAGGATGCTAAATTACCTCTAAACATTTAAGTAATATAGTCATAATTAATATAAGCAAATACTAGAGTTATCACCAGGATCTGTCACGAACTGGGAAGGTGATTGCTTTGTTGAGAAGGTGGTGATCAATGCAACTATGGAAAGAGATTCATTTCACTTGATTTTGGCAATCTAGAAGTGAGGCACCTCATCCGAAGTGGTCATCTACGTCTATTTGCAGTCCGTAAAGAGGGATGGGCACCTTCACAGGACAAGTCATACCAGCCAAAATAGATTGCTAAAACATATGCGGGTGGCCTGCCAGATGTTAAAGAATTAAGTAAATCCTGTCTCAGAAGCTCCACCCAAGGGCAATCCTGCAAGCCCTGAACTTGCACTAGTCCAGAGCTAGAATTTGGGTCAAAATCATTATGCCCAGCCATGCAGTTAAACCAGTGGAAGTTCAATGTAACAAACATACCACTCCTCCCCTCCGCACTGATTTTAACACAAACTGGGGACACTTGCACTTCTACCTGACCTTTCATAAGAACCCTCCATAAAAAACCCATCTATCTCAAATATTGGATACAAATAATGTTCTGGAAATATTGAACTATAATCGGTACATTTCATGAATACATTTATCCATTGAAAGTCAAATTCTGACCTCCTTTTCTACACTGATTTATACTACAGCCCATTATGTATGCCCCATTGATTTTGCTGGGTCTATTTTTGCAATAAAATTCTACTTGGTAGATTAAAAAGCGTCTGCACCTTTTTACAGATGACCAATCTGAACTCCCTTTCACAAAAGGTGAGTAATTACTTATAAATCAGAGGTATTTCACAGGTGAATAATTATTCAATGTATTGAAAATGTTCATGATCTAAAAGCAGTCCACGCTGTGTTTTCATGGCTGCTTCATGAAATTACAAAACCACTTAGTTTACCTATACTAATTATATTATAAAATTAATATGATTATTAAAAATATCGATTTACTTGTGGTATTGGTAGTAACTAACATCAGAATGAGTTAAATTTTTTTTTTTAATATCAAACATATTAACCAGTAGAAAGATCACAACAGGAAGATTAAATAATTTCCTTTGTTTTACAGTTTTCTTTTCCCTTGTGCTCATATTTGTTTTAACTTGCTAATATCCTGTAAATCAAGTTAACTAATAGAGAAAGGACTGTTTTGTGGGAACTTCTGCACCAACAGTTGATGATGTAAGTCACTCTGTATTCCAGTATACGTGTGAGATGACATTTTTCTGCAGTTACAAAACAGGACGAACAAGCCACTGTTTTTTGATCTACCTAGAAACTACATACTGCTAAATTTAAATATGTATCTTGAATCATTGCATACTCCAAGAATATCAAAAATAGCTTGTAAATATTGAGCTGTGTATTAAATAGACTTTTTCCCCCTCAAAACAGCTGATCAATGGAATAATGCAATGTTAGTTTGTCATCAGCAGTCTTCTGCAAGTAAGGGCCAAGAGCAGCCAAACATGCTTGTGCTCAGGAACTGAGCACAGAGAGGGCTCCACATTCCTCTGACTTACTCACAGGGATCACTGTCATGAGCAGCCAATTTCCCTCGCCATACAGGCTCTGAAAACACTAGATGAGGGGTGTGCACCTTTCTTCAGCTCTACTCGCTCAGTCCCTTCAGTGCAGCTACACTCATATTTTATTTGGATAAGGAATGTGCTTTTGAAACAGATTTCCCGACTGCCCCCACTTTCGCGTGGTAGAGTAGTCTTGCTGTGCACAATCCCGGTGCCTTTCAGGGGAAAACAAACTGTAGTACGAGTGCCAGGAATACAGCTATAGCCCTCCAGCTCAAAGGACCATACTAACCTGAAGGAAAATCTCTTGGAACAAGTACAGTGATGACCTCAGATGCCCATCATTGACTGCGCTCTGCAGAGGTGCACTGTCTGATTACATAGACATGGTCTCAGGGCATCTGGGTCATCTGGGCAAAAAGGTACCTCACATAGGCCACTCTCTCCACCCGACTGGTATCCCCTAAACCATGCTACAGACCAGGAAAAAAAATGTATCATGCATCTCTACTTGTGAATATGGAAGAATATTTTCAACCAAGTTAACATGCCTGCTGCTGATGTGGATAATTAAGTTTCACCTTCAAAGATCTCAACCAGATTAGTTCACAGAACAGTGCTAAAGTGTTTGGACAGTGGTCAACAGGTCTGAAGGATCGGTAACTTCCTAGAGGTTACAGAGATCAGATCAGCCTGTCTGACCACACCCAAGGACATTGAAAACTATGCAGCTAACTGTCCTTTTTGAAGACTTAAATTGGTTTTTTTTATTCTACTACTTGTATTCTAATGAAGCATCTAGTCAGGCAGCAAGTATGCACATCAACTGTGCATACTTATAAAATGTTTAAGCACTGTAACCTGAAATCCATGAATAATGGCACAGATGATTTATATACAAAATTCAAGCAGTTCTTCCAGTCCTCTCACAAGGCAGGATTACAAGAACTTGCTCAGAAGGGAAAACAACAAATATCTTTTCTACCTGAAGAAAGATATCTGGGACTCAGGCTTATACAGAACATGGTTTCCCGTGCAAAGCAAAGGTCTCTTTGTGACAGACCAGGAGAGCAAACTGATGAAGAATGGCATGCAACATTTCGACTATCAACGTTCCTGTTCTATCAGCATCTGTTCAAAGCGGTTGGGCTGGCACTGGAAACGACAGAGTAACTTGCTATTGTCTCCCAGGAACAAGGACTGTGTACAGATGACTTTCTTATCTGTGTGACTTCCAAGTTACATCACAAGTAATACTGGTTACAAGTTTTCCGAGGCTACGAGTGAGAAGGAACCTCTACATTTGAGAAGGAACAGTTCCAGAATTCACAAAAAATTGTACTTGAAGCAACAAATTGTTCACTAGGATATGCCATTCTTGCAGGAGCTCAGAGCTGCAATAAGAATTTCTGGATTCCTAAGTTACGAGCAAGCACATCCACACATGTGCACATACATATGCGTATGAGAAGTATTCCAACTTGGCAGCAAGTGTATCAAATAAAAATGGCAAGATACTCTATTTTAGTGATCGTGCAGAGGAATATGACTCCTAACTTTGTAAAACATTACAAATCTAAAATTGATACATTTCCTGACAGAATACAAGACTAGAATTCCTATTTATGAATAAAATTATAGAGAAACAAAGACCTCTACAGACTATATCAACAATTTCTTCTTCATATTGGAATAAGAAGCTTTTTTAAATGATATGTTTTATAGGTGAATCTAAGCTTTGACAACAGGCCTGAGAAATTATATTCCACTGGATATACTATAAAGAGATCTAAAAATACTAACGACGGGTGAAACAACAAAATGGACGACAGCAAGTGAAACAAAGAAATCAAATCAGCAAATGGGCAGCATATGTTAGGTCCTCCATCTGATGGCTCTCAGACATATTGAGTAATGCTTATGCACATTAGCAGTTGCTGGAATGAAATACTATTCAACTTGAATTTTCTGAAATTCTACAGTTTCTGGAACAAGAGCCAGAACTGTCCCTTGGTAAGACAACTGAATGTGTATATTTTGATCAAATATACCCTAAGCTATGGTCTTCTATTGCTTATCAGTCCATCAGACACTGACAGCAGAGAGATGGCAAGGTTCATGCCTGTCAGTTCTCTACCATCAGGAGAGAATTTGGTCTAAACATTCTGACTTCGTGTATAGCACAAGAAAGTCTGTATTTCAGTCTTGTTAATTTTGGCACAATGTCACTTGCCACTCTCAGATATCAACTTTTTCTTTGGAATTGACTACTCAGGCTTCTGAAATTGGGAACCAGACAAAATCTGCAAAAATGGTGAATTTATGGTCTATGGTGTACTATAATGAAAAGATTAAACTTCATTTAGATTATTGGAAGTGGTCCTGGTGCCACTGGGGACATGTTCTAGTATCCCAAACCCAAAAGTAAATGATCTCTGGCTCCATATATTATTTAATGACACATGATACAGTTTGCTTTAATGCTACATCAGAGGCAGCATGGTAACACTGCAGTGCAGCTACCTGTAGCACACAATTTTCATAGTTTCGACATAATGTCCAAAGCAGAGTAAGAAATAACTCAGACAATGACAAATACTCCTCAAAGTCTTTTGTGTCTAATTGATATGATGGTAGCAAAGATTCAACAGTCAACTCGGCTCCTGCTTATCATGCTGCAATTCTGACTACTGTGATTTTTATATAGAATTACTGCACCTACATAAAACAGCAATAGACATAAATAAAAAGTAAAAAAACCTTCTGCAATGTGTTTATAAGCTACTTTTCAAATGGGAATCAAGAAAATGGCAAAGAACAGCAAAAGAGGAGAAAGAGTAAGAATTGCCCTTTTTACTTCTAATGCCTAAACATACTGGTCACAACACACAAGTCACACAAAAATGGAGAGCATGCAGCTCATTCTGTGTGCTCGAAAACACTCCCTCCTGAGCCTTATTGCCCTTTGGGAACTGTCGTACAACTCACCATGTGTCTCAACTGCATCTATGCCAACTTTTTTTAAACTTCATGTAGGTCTCATCAAGAAAAAAAAACTACTTTAGGAGTGATTTTATGGTAATGGAACCATTAGTCAAACTAAATAGAAATGCACTATAGCTCTACAAGATTCACATTCTGCTACTGAACTTTTCCATTTGTTCTATATTTTTTTCAGAATTTGGCTGCATAAGCATTTCAGAAAATTTACTTCTTTCGATTAATATTTTTAGGTGTAACTATTTTCAAAGAGGTTAGTTAAGAGAAAACAATTAAATAATGTATCTGTAAAGTTCCTAGGTATACATGATGTCTACGACACTCCATCGTGATTTTTTTCAGTGAAAGAAATAGTTCAGTTTGATAGAGCAAATTGAAATTAGACTAATTTAGACAGGTCTCTATATGCTTTTGGAAACTCTTCCATCTTTATTTTTAGCAGTGCAGTCAGTCATTATAGGCAGTTAAAGGCTGATTAGGTTTGCAGAGTAGTTAAAATGCTAACCATACAAAACAGGGGAGAGACTACTTCTGTAGGCATGTGCATGAAGGAGCTTTTTTAATTAACGTTTTTGTTGAGGTTTTATTAAAAGGCCACATTTTGCTGTTCAAAGACTGCAAATACTATGATAAATGCATGCCCTGAAGGGATGCTATGGGGAAAATCCAGAACAAATCTCCATGGAACTATACCTTCTTATGTCAGATTTGAATCTGAGGCTACAATTGTACACATTAAAACATGATACAGTAAGCAACTTCACTTCATGTTAGATTTCATCTGCTTATGCACGCAAACACAAATATCTACATGTGTACACAGATATATATGTAAAGAGGTCGTCTTCTGAATTTTTTCAGTATGGTTGGAAGAGACCTCAAAGATCATCAAGTCCAAATTTTGTTAGAATGAAATGAAATGTTAACATTCTGTGAGGTTAATGCAAGCAAATCTGAGTATAATTCATTTAATTCTTACCCTTCTCCCTTAACTCTTCATCATTAATGCTGCTTTCTTTTTCTATCACTGTGTTTTGGTCTCCTGAAAGAGTGATGGTGCATATTGTCAGCCCCAAAATTCAATGCAATTTTTTAAGAGAGTACTCTGGGATATCTTTGTTTCATTTTCAAATCTTTGTATTCATACTTTTGTACATTTCTTAAGAAACACAAGGTCTAGAAACCTACCTTAAGGTGGGACTGACAATTAACAGTTGAACAATCAAGTGCTGGAGTCAACAACACAACACCAGGAATAAACCTGGTCAGTCCACAATGTTTCTAAGTAATGCTAAATCTTCAGCTACCAAAAACTTGGCCCACCAATTGAGTCAAGTGGGAAGCTGAGGGTATGGGAAAATTCTCCAGGATGTCAAATTTAAAGTAGAGCAAGAGTCATACCATCTCTGCCATCTCCTGCAACCATGGTGCAAGCCCTGCTTCTTGAAGAACGTAGGTAATCAAAGGATGAAATTTGTCCCTGTCTTAACAGTTTTCTGCTGGGGCACAGGGATGAGTGAAAAGCTTCTCATCTCCTCACTTCTAATTCCTACGAAGAGATTCCAGTGCTAAAGAAAGGCTGTTGAAGATCCCTGAAAAATTCACATCTCACTAAAGATCTTTTTATTGAATATAGAAAACCTGTACCTTAAATAAATATGCAAAGTGAGGCTTCTTGTAACCTCTACAGACAGCTCAGTCCTTGTAGTGCTCCATTCTTTTTCATTTTGTTGTATAAGACAAGTTTTCTCTGCAAATGCCTTTCCCTTTCCCCAATTAAAAAAGTTCAAGGTTAGTCATTAAATTCTTCTTTCATGTTTACTAAGTTAATGGCTCAATTTGAGGTTTTTTTTTAATTCCAGAAAGGTTGAAACAAAAAATCTCTAATATTTTTCAATGAACTATTCCAATCTTGATGATTTGATCAATGTACACTCACATTCAGAAACACACAGAGCTAGCTGCAAATCAATAGTGGCAAAGCAACTAGTTTTTCAAAGTTTAGATGAATCACTGCTTTCTGTAAACTGGCAAAAATCAGAAAGTAAACAATCAGGCAAACTCAAAAGAAACTTACTATTTTATGTATTTCCAAAGCACAAATTCTTTTGAGAATAAGAAGCAATGGCAACCACAAATAAACAGTATTTTCAAACAGTTTTAAAATGACAGTTTTCTTTAAATAAACTGTGTAAGCCATTACAACACTAGGCTATAATAATCAGTAATGTATAAAAACAGAAAGAGGTAAGAAGGCTTGTGGCCTTTTGTAATTCTTAACTTTGAAGGAGAATAAATCTCTTTCAGGACTTTCAGTGCTAAAAAGACTGTCGATTTTACATGGAAAAGAACAGAGAGAAATATTTTTGCTATGAAGCACTTTCTAGTATCTTCATAGGAAAAAAAATGCTTGCAATTGGATTAGATTGGTAGCATCTTGACTGTAGGTAGTAAAAATTTAAAGCTATGAACTCTAGTAAATAGAGAACAGGGATATCAGTTTTGTTGTTGCTGGGAATTACAAATGTCATATGAGAAAAAGATTCAAGTACCTCCTAGCTAACATAAACAGGAAAGCCTAATAAAACACATGTCAAGCCTGAGAAAGCTTTATACCTACCAATTTGCCTTTTAATACCTTTGGAGAGGGAGGTTTTCAGATTATGGCTGTATCTCAAGCTTTTGCATTTCTTTCAGTGTATCACTGGCTATTGACATGATATACAAATTGGGCTGGTGGGCAAAAGACAAAGAAGATATTATCTGCAGTGCCCAGAGAAAATATGGGAAAATTAGGATAAATGGTCTGTTTAAATTCAGTTTTCAAGTCCTGAACTAGAGATGGAATCTATTCCTTTTAAGAATTGAGCTGGAATTTAGGACTGATGAAGTTTCAGAGAAAACCCACTGGAAGGACTGCTGGCAACTGGTATAGGTCAAGGATCAAAGTCTTTAATATTAAGTTATAAACAATTAAATGTAACAGCTCCTATATCTTTATTGAAATTTGGGGATTAATTCATTTCTTTCATTTACTGCCATTATTTCAGAGCAGACTTGGCCATGAAGTTAACATCTTTGGCCTTCCAAGGGAAACATAAATTCACAGGTGGGATATTCTCCTCTTTTATCTCTAGCAGACATAGAAGATAATTTTTTTGAGGGCTGCAGTATGAACAACCAGCCAGAATTTCATTGCTGCCTCTCTTTTGTGCATGGAGGGCTGTGACAAATGAACTGGGGTTGGTCAAGATGCCATTGGTGATTCTCTCGGTCTAGACTGGGGGGGGATCATTCCCCCATTCTCCACCTAGCATTTCTCCTTAAATCACAGGAGGTTTATTTTGAACTTCCACTCTCATCTCTTGATTCAGTTTACTTAAAAGGAATACATTTTGGTTATTTTTATTATTCAACCCTTTAAATTTGAGTTAGATAAGCAGAGGGATCATGAAGAATCATCAGCTTGTTTCAGGTCTGCCACTGTCCAAGTGTCTTTCCTATTGCAGTAAGCCACCTTTAAGTGGTTTTAGTCAAGGGTCCTATCACTCAAACATACTCTTGCTTGCAGAAGAATTCATAGCTTTTTTCCGTGCAGTTCTCTGCATGTACACCTTTCGCCCATGTCTTAATCCCTTGATACTGTGTTAACTTTCTGGGTGCAGAAAATATGTTTTCCTTCTGTTTTCAGGCACAGACAGCATATCATAACTTTGTTTCATAAAATATACACATATCTGTTTTAAATTGCAAATTACTTCGTATCTATCAACATGCGGCCTAAGCATTTTATACACTACTTTTCATTTGGTAATTCAACTTGACAGAAGTGATGAGGCTGAGACAAGTCATACAACCATCCGTGGTAACATTTAGAGCCTCCCAAACCACAGCACATAAACTACTCATTCCACCTGAAGAACTTAAAAAAAGTATCTATTTTCTACTTAAAATAGTAAAAGCAAAACAATCTCTTCCCAGACATGGGTAACTACCCAGCCATGATTTACTGCTATGTGAATCAAGGCCAAGGAGTCAAGGATTAGAGTAATGAGCGATCATTTAGCTCAGTGAGGAACTGAGTATCATCCTTTTTCTTGCAGAGTATATGGTAAAAGGCAGAAGACAAAGCAGTGGCATTGAAATGAGAGAGTGCATGCATGGCTGTCATATTTCTGTGTAAGATGTACCTGTGCGTTGTGAAGCCCAGTGCAGTAAGTCTTTGAATCAATGGCACAGTACACATACAGTAAAACTGATGGTTCGGGAAGTGCAGGACCAATGGTGCACGTGCTTGGAGATTGAATGGTATGTCTGCCTGACAAACACAGGAGAACTGGGGTGATGCTGTGCAGCTTTTGTTTGCAGAAAGTTTGGAAGGGCACCCCCATAACAAAGGCTGCATGGCAGTGTTACCAGGCAGACAGAAATCTTGGAACAGCAAGTGAACAAAAATGTTCATGTTCCATGTGGAAAATATTATTTGGTAAAAGAAAACACTGCCAAGAAAATCAAGGTGCATCGAGACTTACGTATGTAGTGCAGAAAATTGGGTGTCACTGCTGCCACTAGTCACAGAGATGGTGGTCACTACCAGTGATGCTGGGGCTGGTGGCGGTAATTAAGAAAATGACACTAGGGGCCCTGACATTAGCCAAAAGCTACATAAAATGTAACAAACAGTCTGCTGCAGTCACAAAAGACTAACGATAACACTCTTTTAATAAACTTTGCAAGGGACAGTAAAAAGCCAACATCTTATAGTGGAGATGAAACTCAGAGCTACTGATGTGACTGCTATATTAGCTGTCGTGACAATTGTGTCTGGCTATGACGCCTGAGCAAGCAGGTTTGAGAACACCAGTGCCAGTTACATAGAGTTTTTGCTCAAACTTCATAGAGACTTCCAGCTTTATAATACAATATGGAATTTGGTTCTTTTCACATGAGGATAAGTAATAAGAACATATTGATTTTATTTTTACTCCATCCTCAAACAGAGTTTGTAAACTAAATAAGGAGTTCATGACTTGACCTATCATCAAGACCTCAATAGTTTAAACAGAAATTTAATTTTCTCTGTATATACCTCAGGGATAACAATATGAGAATTACTGTGATGTGCCTGTTCACTCAAAAAAAAAATAAATTATATTGACAACTATAGATAGGGTGAGAGAGGAGGTCACTGAAAACATAAATGGAATTGAACCACAGCCACAGGTCTTTTAACAAAATCTGTATCATCATTGGATTTGTGCAAATTAACTACCAACTTTCTCAAACATTGTCCATGAATTTTTTCTTCAGGTTTCAGAATAAACATCACACTTTTCTTACAACACAATACTGTGTATTGGAGAATTGAAGGGAGCCAGAAGAGTGATGGAAAGAGAGCAGTTCCTTTTCTGCACACCAATAGACAACTTACAGATAATTTTTTACTTTCACAGTTACCTGTGCATTTCTTGATATTGCTATTTCTTTTTCCATGTGATCCTAACTTGCATCCAAAGTTCTCCTCCCAAAATTCTGCAAACCAGACATTTCTTCGATTGTTAGCAAGTGTTCGGCTCCGAAAATATCTATCAAATCCTACATTTAAGAGAAGTGAAAGAAGCATTAAATTTGATACAGCATAAAACTAGTCATTTAAACACAGTAACAGATTTTGTATAAACATCAGAACAAGAAAAAGCTTTAGGTACAAACTACTATAATAAGATATTTTATGAGCATAGTAGTATCTAAGAATTAAAAAAATAGTATATTTAGTATTATCCCATATTTGCTGTAGAACAAGATTTTTTTAAAATACCTACAGGAGTTAAAGAGTCTCTCAAGCTCCAGCAGAATTCTTAATTTAAAAAAATGCAATGCAGATAGTTAGACAAATAGCTTAATTTTTAATAAAGAGATGACCCAAATAAAGAATTGGATACCTACAAGAAATTAGACAAACTATAATCACTGCTTAGTCAAAGACTGGGAATCAAATAAATTTCATTTCAAGGCCATTTAAAATCACTGGGTACCTCTCTGTTGACCGAGACAGCTTCCAGGACACCTAAAACTCTGCTTCTACTTATATATTTAATGACCTCAGTTGAGAAACTAAAGATTCCTGATTAAATCTGATCAGATTCTGCACCAGCCTTACCCCTACAACCCAGCAGCCATCATGAATCGTGACTAACATATATCATCTGGATTAAGCTCTTTACAAATTTTTTCATGTGGCTAAATTCTCCAAGCAGCATCAATAATGGTGTTTTTCTAATTGTTTAACAGTTCAGAGTACTTACCCAGACAGTAAGAAATGTTACTATGTCTAATACCCTCCTGGGAATAAGGTGATTCAAACCAACAACTTCCACTTCATCCACCAAGTCAGAAACTTTGCTAATATAGTGGCTTCTTAAAGTAAGGTTAGGAGAGGAAAGCAGAGCCTAGATTGATCTCCTCCCAGGAGGATGAGCTGACTCATTATCCTCCATCCGGTACTCTCCTTTTTTGTCCCCCAAAACTACCAGGCTATGGGTAAGAAACTCTCCACCACACGTGCTCTCATTATTAGACAATTACAAGACTGCCTAATTGCAGATTCAGCATCTCCTCATCTCAACAGAAAAGTTTAATAAATATTGGATCAGGCCAACTCAAATTACTTAGTTGGAAAGTTTTCCCTGATTTCCCTGTAATCGAGGACTACCTGATTTTTTTATTTTTTTTTTTTAAGAGAGTTAGGGTGCTTCAGCACTGTCAGAAAAGAAGGAGTTTGTGCCATGTGCATTCTTACCATCGATTGATGTTCTTTTGGGCAGAATGGTTACTGCTCCTTCCGCAATCTCCTCCTTTTCTGAACCGGTGAAATTTTTGACCCCCAACTATCTGAACCAATCCAGAGGAAATGTCCAGACTGATTGGCTTTTTTGGCTGCTTCCAGTATTCGCCTACAAACAAACAACAAATGACTAATTAAACAGACTGCATTTACAAAGAATTTGAGAATCCCCAGCATTGATTCTGGCTATGCATAAATAAGCTCACACTAACCAATTAGTCAATAGTTTTCACAGTCTAAAGCATATTCAACAACAGCTATAGTGAACTCCAGATACAGTAAGGTACAAGCTAATTTGTTTCTTCTTTAGCCATGTTTTTCTAGCATTCTTATTAGTTTCTTCCTGTTCAGTCACCAAATAACAATCTATTGGAGCTGCACTCTTAGGAACTAGGAACAGGTTAGACCTCCACAGAATAAAGGACCAGCACACTATATAATTCCAACTCAATTTCTTATCACCAGATTTCCAAGAATTTTTACATGAGATTGAATCTGAAACTCCTGCATTACTCTCTTCTGCACCAGCCAACTGAGCACCTCTATGAAGAGAAACATCTTCAACACACAAAATTAGGAAACAGGCACCTAATATCATCTTCATTCGCAAACATGATCACTGCTCGAGCATTTGGAGTTTCCAACAAGCGCTTGATGATCTTTTCAAATTCTCCTGGTCTTGGTTCCCGAGGGATTTTGAGTGACTGAGCAATGCAAACACCTCCTGAGAAAAATGAAAAGAAAAAAAAAGAATTTTAACCCACTAAATATCCACACTTTAGATGATCCATAGTTAACCACGCAGATGAAGAAAGCAAGGTGCTAATCAGATATATAGCAGCTCAGCCAAAAGTTACATTATCTATGTATTTTGAAATATGCACTGTATAGACTTACACACTTAATGCTGCATTAAAGAGTACAACTCAGTTACCTGTTACTTTACTTTTTATATAAAACTTTAAACAACATCCTGATCCAGATCATCAAGCACCACACTCTGGCTCAGCTGGATGGAGTTCCACAGACCTACCTCAACTCATGGCAACTGAGAACCCAGCCTTGCCACAGAATTGCATTTAACCATGGAACCACAATTTGACGGTTATCTTATGTTCCTAATGCGGCTCTTCGGTATCAGGCACTACCACACACCTCTGCTGTTTCCATGGAAGGTATAAGGTTAACAATAAATCCTGTGGTTAGAGAATCAAGTAGAGAACCTCAAATGTTCTCTTATGAAAGAATACATACAGATCACTTCAAATTGTTATTATGACATTCTTCATTAAGTTGTCTTAATTATTTAAGGGGTTTTGGGTTGTCACTGAATATTCTAAATCACTAATGAGCAAATGAACACAAACTCAGAGGTGATATTGATATCTCTTCCTGACAGAAGGAGGAAAGTGCTAACTCAAATCTTTACATTTTATCTGTCCTGCAAAAAGGGACAAATTTCTACAGAAACTCAGTGATTTCTAATGGCTTTCATACACCGGTGCAAGGGAATCTCTGGTTCCCAGTTACAACACTGCTATCTATGTTTGAGCACACAAGGAGAGAAATTTCTTGAGCCTGTTTCATGACTCACTGAGTCCAGATTGGCACCAACTTCTTATACCATAGACAATCTTTCTGTGACTTTTGGCTCATTTGCTCAGTAATTATTTTTTCTTTAAGAACTATTGCCTGATTCACATTGGTACATCTAACTCCCACCACTATTTGCTCTCCCCTTTTGTTATCCCCAAAATAAGAGCCTCTTGTGGAGAATCTAATCACTCATAAAATCAGGATATTAAGAAAATAAGAAAACATTTATTTCTAACAAGAAGTGACATGTTATTAGACAAAGGCAAAGCAAATGATAACTTTTGCTTCTCTGCATCTCAATACTTCTTCACTGAAGACTTCCTTCAGTGTGAGAAGAATAAGAATGCATTTTAACAGAGCTGTTCTATTTTTAATGAATACTGGTATTTATTTTCTGATGTATAAGATCATTTGGGGCATAGACATGTCTATGTATTAAAGGTAATTAGACAACTAAAGTCACAGTTAGATGGCTATGTTGTATATGGGGAGGCTTTCCAACTTTCTGAACAGTCTTGTCCTCCCTGTCAAAATGTCAGCCTTCTGTTTTTCCAGAGTACTTCACAAATTAGGTTGATACACACTGTCAGTGACAGAATTTGAACAAAAACAAGGGTCCAGCCAGATGCAGCTTGGGATGTAAAGCTACAAGAAGACATTACAGAGGTCTCTTGTGTTAGCTTTCTTAAGCTGAATGCGTTAAATCTTTAAGCAAAACAAACAAGCAAAATAAAGGTGTTTATGAAGCCTTTTTTTATTTCTTTTACTCAAAGAATGAATGGGAATGGTTCAAAGCTGTCCCACGCCTGTCAGTGTTTAAGAGGCATTTGGACAATGCACTTAATAACATGCTTTAATTTTTGGGTCAGCCTTAAACTGGTTGGGCAGTTGGACTGGATGATCATTTTAGGTCCCTTCCAACTGAAATAGTCTATTCTATTCTATTCTATTCTATGTAATATTTAGAAAATGCTGGGGATTCATTATCAGATTTCGTTCTGCCTTTGCAGAAATTCATTGACCTCAATAGTTCTCTGCACAGGCAGATCCTAAGTTTGAAACAAGTTCAGACATGGCGTAAGTGAGGCATGGAATTATCAACAGCCAGTATAAAAATAACAACTTTCAAATGAAATCAGCCAGTTTTAATCAAAAGCAAACATATCACCTTTTTCAGCTATGCATCAGCTTCTTGGGATGCTACATTATTATTTTATTAGACTGAGAGATGCATACTACAGTATAGATTTATTCTGAACTCTTCTCTGCTTTACATGAAAGAAATAATATTTGCAAATCAGAACATCTGCCATTCCTAACAAAAATTGTTTGTACAATTTTTACATCCTGTAAATTTAACAATCAGCAATTCACTGTTAAAAAAGAAAAACTGAAAAACAATGCCAAGCTTTCAACTGTCCCCAAAGTCATTCAGGCACAAAAAGTAAAACAGATCCTAAAAAATGACATAAAGGAATAATTTGTTACCTCATAAATTCTGAGAGTGCATTTTTCAATCATTTCTATTCATGCAATGGCCCTTAGGAAAAAAGCATTCTTTCCACATAAAACTCAAATGCAAATATTACAAAATGCATATATATAACTGCCCTATCTAAAAAAGCTGTTTTCAGTCAAAACGGTGTAGAAGAAACACCATTCCATCACTGCAGCAGCAAGTTCAATCATGACTGTACTGTGCATCTTAGCATCTCTACGTTGAAGAATGTGTTAAGTACTACTAGGAACAAAATAAAATGCACTTCAGCCTTGTTGCTACATTTATAATGAATTGTGTAAGCTATCTCCAACACACAAAACACTTTGTGTACAACCCTTATCTATATATTGCGTATACAGCTGTTGCTCAAACAAATAACAGAGTATCAATTTTCAGCTAATGATGAAATGCCAGAGCCACAAAGGTACTTACAACATTACGGTGTCTAACCTCTCAGCACCCTGCTGCCTTTGAAATCTACAGCCTGGGCTAAGTGCCCAGACACAGAGAGAGATGGATGTCTAGGAAAAGGATTCATAGGAGCCAGCAAACTGAATAAGGAGTAACTATTCCTCCAAAATAGCTAGCAGAGGTACTAAAAGGACAGGTTTTAAGGCCAATAGTTAGGATAATCTTATGAAGCGTGAACAAAAGAGAGATTTCCCCAAAATCAAGAAGAAATAGGGGTTGAGAACAGATGTCTCGCATGTGATACCAATGGATTTACCTTTCACTGCAGAGGTGCCAAAGGGCAGATGGTTCAGACACCTACTGCCCCCCGAGGATTTATAGCTGTGAATCATAAGAACAAATAGTGTCTACATGTTTCACTCCATCAGCATTTCTGACTGATTTGGCACTATGACTGCTTGTCCTTGCTGCTGGTTTCTAAAACATTTGTTAACCTTCATTGTCAGGGGATGTACCTAAAAAAATTCATTGGTTTAAATTCCCTTTGGCTAAAATTATGATTAATCTACCATTTGTATGAGGAAATGAGAGCTAACTATTCTGTGTTCAAACCCAGTCAATTAAAAGGACTTATGAACAGGCTTCAGAGGGGGCTGCACTAAAAGCTTTTATTGAGACCAAGAATGGAGTCAGCCAGACCGACTCAGGAACAGATACCAGTAACTGTACCCACTCCTATTGTACCCATTCCCTAATTCCTATGTGACACAGGAGATGACATTAAGGGTTTGCATCTGTCACACATTTTTAAAGACATGAAGACGACATTGATGGAAAGCAGTTCTTCAACTACTCTGGCAGAAAAAAAAAAAAAGTCTTAGCATCAAACTGCTCTAAGCCTCTTTTGTCTGTTCTCTGATCTGTAAAACTAAGGTTGTACTCAAGTCATCGCAGAGCTTGATTTCAGAAATAAAACAGTTAATGTGAAACTGTGTCAGTGATGGTAAGTATCCATTTGCCTGCTGTCTAACAGCTATCAAGAGGGACATCCAGCACGTGGGGCCAGGGGATGATGAAAAGGAGAACAGAGGTGGGAGCTGGAAATCAGGCTCACGGCCGGAGCTGCCCCACTCATGGTGAGGGGCTCAGCCCAGCCACGCTGCACCACGGTTAGCACCGGTAACTCATGTGCTTTTGAAACAGGGATGTAACCAGACCTGATCTACGATAACATGCTTTTGAGTTGTTTTATTCATTGTGATAAAAATCACATCTTAAATTATTCCATGCTAGGCTTGGCTTGCTTACAGGTGCTCTGTACAATATAGCTTGTGGGAAACAAGTTATCACCAAACAAATAAACTTATGTTTGATTATCGGCAAACAAACTGGTAGATTTTGAAGATATCATCAGTATATTGGATCAATGAGCTTTTCCCTTTCTTTTTGTGCTCTCACAACAATGATTCTACCAATGAAAAAATAAAACAAACAGGAAATGTAGTACCTGCATCATTTTGGTGGATAAACTTATGGTGATTTTATAATGATAAATATTCATTTTAGCTCTCATGGGTTCTGAAGTCACAAGATGGCATGCTAATTGTAAACCACTAAATACTCAAGTATACCAAGGTGGGTGTCAGAAGTGATGTTGAATGTGTATTTGGAAAATAGCAAGCAGTCGTGGTAGAAAACTTGCACTAACAAATGAATTTCCTGAAGCAAAGACTAAAAGATGAAGCTAAATGTAAATACAAGGACCATATTGTCTCCCACCCCAGCTAGGATCCAGCACTACATTACGGACCAACTAAGTAGGATACACAAGCAAGGGCACTGTCTCTGTACAAAAAAGCTGAAGACAGTTTTCAGTTCAATTGTGTTCAGTGTTGGGACCACAACCAAACTACTCAGAACTAGTTTACCCTCTAAACTATTTTATCTCCCCACGTATATAACTAGCCTTACCATTGTAAAAGGGGAAGGGATCAAGCTATGCGCTTGTTTGACAGGCTATCTATTTCTTAGCATAAGGAGACATACCTCACCAGACTCAGTATACATCATTGCAGGTCAATCATTTCATGGCAGCTTCATCACAAATCACACTGTTCCTAAAAAACTCAAGATAAATAGCCAGAGCGCATTTGGGACCCAGTCCTACCTGGCAGGACTTTCTCAGCTGCCTTCAAGTACACACTTCCTTTTTTTAAGATGAATTATATGTGACTGATCACTAGGCCATGAAAATTTTAATGCAGGCCTGTGGAAAGTTTCCAAAAGACATTACAGAAATATTTGAAGGCAGAGAAGGTCTTGTTCCAAGCAGGGGAACAGATGTCAGAGACTCAGAAGAAGCCTCAGTCAGAAACTCTCCTGCGAGGCACATGGGGTGCTGTCGCAGGCAGACACAGTCTCTGACAGGAGCCTGCACACTTCTGACAGTTTCACATGATGCAAGAGAACATGAGGAAAACCAGACAGTTGCATTTCTCCTCCTATTCCAGTCCTTCCCCTGGTTATATTGAAAGTCTAGAAAATCTAGACCTGGCTATATTGAAAGGCTGTTCCAATTGCCAGGAACCTAGTTCAGCATGAAGATTGTTGGAGATACTAAAAACAACAAGATGCTCCACACTCAAGTTCTGTTGACAAAAATCAGGATAGCCTTGTGACTTAGTGAATCCATCAGGACATTCTTTTTAAGCAGACAGTCCATTATTTGATAAATCTGGATACTAAGAAACCTGAATCTTAAAGAAAAGTAAGGTAAGTGACTGTTCTGCATGGGGCTTTCATTGATGCTGACAGTCAGGAATTTTTAGGAATTATTATTTAAACTACAACTGACTTGCTGCCATCCTCTTGTGTATCCCTAGATGCCCTTAACAATAATTTTGTAGAGTATGAGTCAGCAGGGAGTGACACCTAGGAAAGTATAATTACAAGCTGAAGATCACACTTCTCAAGCAATAATTGTTCCAAATGTAAATATCTCCTTAAAGTCAAATGACTGTAGACTGGAGGTCTGAATGCAGCCATGCGCTCTTTCCAGAGTTACCTTCACTTAACTACCCCAAGAAACCATACGATCACCAATGTGGCCGTACAGACTTCAGGGTAGCTTAGCTTTATGAATAAGAACTTGAGTCTTCTGCAGGCTCTGTGCTCTCACTGAAGTTTGTGCCATGGCATCTTCACTGTTATTCATCTCCAAATCTAGTTAAATAAATACTCATTCCAGTACACCTCCTTTGTTGCAGTCATCAACTAACTGCAGTATGGTAATATCCTAAACTCCTTGGAAGCTCACCAAATACCTCAGCGTCCAATTCACTCACTTACTCTTTCAAAGACAGTTAATTCTTCGGCCAATAGTAGCAATACTTTTGATGTAAGGTAACAGAAAGAAAATAATTTTAAAAATTAAGTTAAATAATACTTCATTCTGAAGGGACAAAAGTGGTATTTAGTATCCAATATACTAAAGCATACTGTAGCATGAGAGATTTTGTTATAATCTTTTAACAGACAAAAACATTCTGCATTTTGAGCCCATACACTGGTGTCTTCTTTCCTTTAAGTAAAACCACATTTTCTCAAAATCCCTTAATATTTATGGCAAAGATGTTTTTATTGCACAAGCAGGTCAATGATGCTTTTTCACTAAAATATCAGCTACAGTCATGAGCTTTTCTACTCAAAACTTACAGCCTTTAAGAGATCAAAGTCTCTCTCATTTATTTTAGTGTTTTAGAAAAGGCCTTTTAGTAGTGTTTTTTATTGGGTCTTCCTTTTATTCATTCCTTTGGAAAAAAAAAGAAATGAGATGGCATTCAGTGAGACCATGAAAGAACACAAAACATTCTGATAAATACAATTCACTCATTCCTTTTAAACCTGGTTTTTTTCATTCCTCTATGTATTCACAGGCATACAGCCATGCATATTTCACAAACACATGCGTTCACACAGATACTTACATCATGGGCAAAGCAGATGTTAATTCTGAAATAGAAAAGGAAGAAAGAAAAAAAAAGCTCTGGCTCCATATGAGACCACTGGCTACTGGCTTCAGTCATCAGAGTCTGTCTCTACGGTGACATGAAGCAAGAGATGTGTTATTTTATACTTCCATTCTGAACAGTAAAAAATTATCTTTTCCTCTTTTTTTTCCCCCCCCAGAAGAAACAGTTCCGAATGTACCAATACAGCTTCCATTAACACCAGTATCTGATGGAAAATAACTGCAAGGGATATTCTCGCCATCACCAAACCTACTGATTTTTTTTTTTTTTGCAGGTTTGAAAAAAAAAAAAAAAGTAACACATTTTTCATCCTTTGACTTTTTAGTGCTATTTGTGTAAATGAAAGCCAACTTTCACAGTCTTGAAAGTGAGAGGCTAAAAGAAAAATTCATCTGTAGTAGAGATGATTATGAATGGGTAAAAATCACATACCCAGCAAAAAAAAAAAAAAGCCTGAAAAGAATGAATTCTGGAAGGTTGAGAGAGAGGAATTTTCCTCTCCACAGTGAATCACTGTATAACTAGTTCATAAAGGACACAGGATGCCCAGTCAAACTTCAAAACAATCTGTGGTGAAAAAAATGTAATTGAAATTGGTCTCCACTTACGTTTACTGGTCAGCTGTTGCAATGCTTTCAGAGCTATGTCTTTTTCTATCATCACAGTGGGTCTGAGTATCTCCCTCTGGGGAAACACGGTTCTTCCTACTTGCAGGTTTAGAACTTGCAAAGGCATAATATGAAAAAAGAAATACACTGTTATTTTCTTTTTTCTGGCTACATACCAGGTACATCCTTAATGAGGAAAGGAGACTCACTCTATTTTTGTTTGTTTTGTAAAGATTAAGAAAACTTAGATTATGAAAAGAAATTTCATAAATGCCCAAATTCTAAAGGATTTTCAAATTGTTTTTCTGAAGTAACATCAGTTCTAATTTATAAGAAAGTAACCGTTTGAACTCAAATCCTGGCCTGTGGTTACCTAACATATTTTCCTCGGAAAGTAAATTTGCTTGAATATGGCCCTTATTCTTTCCCCTATTTCTCTAAAATTCTCAGTACTAATGGGCCTGAGTAGCAGTAAAGATTCGGATTTGATGTTCTAGGGAGTTCAGATGCAAACGGGTGCTTCAAAATATCCTAGAGGTGGGTCAGGCATAAAAATCACCAGTTTACTTCCAAGTATAGTCAATAAACGATCCCAAGTCACAATCCCCAATGGGTGTATTCAGCATCATGAAGATGACATAGGAGCTTACAGCATTCCTTATAACTATGCATAGGCAGGAAAAGAAACACCACCACAGGAAGGGCTGGATTTTGTAAAAACATTTATTTCTAAATAAATATAACCTTCCCTATTTTAGGATAATTTGTTCCCTACGGGGATCTTCTGTTTAACATTTTTTTATTCCACTCCCCACCCTGTTTATTTTAAATATTTTATCAGTGACATAAAAGACTGTTTTCAGTTAAGTTGTCCTGGATTGCCTGATTCTAATGGTAGGCTGGTGTCCTATTTTTCCCTTGCATGCTTCTTGCTGCTATCGTGGTGTTCACAGATTGCCTTCAGTCACCTCCTTTGCACTTAAATGCTGTACACAGGCAGCAGAACCTGACTTTTAATCATGCCTTCTAAGAAAAATAGTAGCAGTGATTAATGTTCTCATTCTCAAACTTTTTGGTCTGCTTTTATAAGCGAAGACATTCTTCTTCTCTGTGCTCATAAAATAGCCACAGATTTCTTGTATTCGCTGGAATTTTAAAAAAAAAAAAAAATCCCTTCTGCTTTTTGCTATCTTCCAGAATGTTGGTGGCAAAAACAATTACTTCCATCTTTCTTTACATATTCCTTTAATCAAATAGTCTAGTATCAGGGAATTATTCTTAAAATTAGACTTATGTTATTTAGCTTAGGTTATCTCTAGTCACAAAATACTTGTTTTCTCAGAATTTGAACTATCAAAATAGTTTGTATGTGAAGATTTACTTTAATGGAGACAAGTCTGAGTTTGATTACTGATGTTTGAGCTTGAATGTGACATTCAAAAAACCATCTCAAATTTGAAGGAAAACAAAATAACTGTCAGAGAAGTTTTGTCTGAAACTGCGAAAGGAGAATTCTGTGGCTTTTTTTACTTGAAATTGTGAGTCCACATTTGTAATGAAAATCAAGAAGGGATCACTTCTGACGGGGAATCTTGTAGGTAAATCTAATCCCCAGAAAGCAAATATAACACAGATCCAGTCTCCTACAACAAAATCTTGCACATGGAGGTAAAAGGTTTTACTGCATAAATTCTCAACATAGCATGCCTAAACTAAAGTTAAGCCCATGCTAACATTGCTTGAGTGCTCACTTGCAATCTGGTGCTCAAAGAGCCTAGCCTGCGTTCAAGGAAATTGTCATCAGGAGCCACATTGACTTCAGCCATGCAGGAACAAGCTGAAGTTCTCTTCTATGTCATGATTATTTTACAGAGATGACATCGCATATGAGGAGCTCTGTTCATGGATTAGACTACAAGAGAAAAGATTTACAGGCCCAAAGAGACAACTGTCATCATCTACCTTGGCCTCTTCCACTCTTAAGGTTGATCTAAATCTTTTTCAAAGGTCTAAGTTAACTTTTGGAAAGGCAGTTTCATTAAAATTGAAATATTTTGCACTTATTTGACAAAATTTTAAAGGATGAAAAGACATACTGGTTGAGATTTTTCCTTTTATCTTAGCAATATTAAAACATTAAGATAAAATGTGAATTTTTTATTTCAAATGTACCATTTTGAGGGTTTTTTTGCTTTTTTATTCATTACAAAATGACACATAAGCATTACTGAGACAAAAAAGTTAAACACTTGAGAAGTAAATATTTTATTTTCACTATGAAAAATTTCAGGATTTAATTTTTTTATATCAGATTTTCCAATGAAAAGGAAATATAGTTTCTGAGTGGTTCCATGTATAGTGAGTCAAAGAACATTACTCTACAATGTCTGAAATCAGCTGAGTCCCATCTGAGTTAAAGTGTATATAGCTAAAAAAATAAACATTTCAAGGTACGAAGGGTGTGCCACATCCCTGTAGAAGTTTCTCCAATGATTTATAATCCTCCTTACTGGGGAAAAAAAAAAAAAAAGTTCCTTTCCATCAGTTTAATGTTTCTAACTTCTGTTTACAACAACAGGGTCTGTTTACACCTTTTTCATCAAAAATGGAGATCTATCTCCCTCATTCTTGCAAACACAACCTGTACATTATTATGTGATTAAGTTATAAGTTAAGTAATCTTCTCTTATACAAATTAGGACGGCTGAGTTTAGTTAGTTAGGTATCTAGACTGCAAGTTACATTTGAAAAATTCATGTATCTATTTTGATGTTAATACCTATGTTTATCTGACTTTAAAGTACTTTGAGAGCTAGACACTTGGGTAAGAACACCATTATGATCTAAAAATCCTAATGAACTTTGCTGACTTCTTACCATTGAGGGCTATAAAATATGAAAGGAATAAAGCTAAGTCTTGTATATTGCTTCAGGTCTTTACGTTTCTTTTATAACACAGCAGTAAAATAAAGGAATGAGTCAGTCAGTGAAAAAGAGTCACCCTGTAGCCTTCCACATAAATAAGCCTACCTTAATTCAAAAAATGTAACTGAAGTTGGCTACACAGCTACCGTAGCTTTAAGAATGTGTCTGGCACTGTGTTGTGAGATTTCTATCAGAGAATAAAGTCAAAGAGAGGAGCCTCATGTCTCTATGCCTTTAATACCAAGTGGTAAAATACCTCTTGAGAAGAAGTTTAGGAGTGGATCTGCTAACTAGTCTTTTCTTGAAGCATGTTGGGATGAAGGATCAGCTTAATTCATAAAGCCCTAGAGAAAAACAGGCATCAGGTCAAAAGTGACTAACCAGGAGACATGCTTAGAGGGCTACAATGGGTCCAAGAACTTATAACTGAAGGAAGAAGCAGGAAAGCATTCAGAAGATCTATGCATGCAATAGATGAGAGCTTGCAAACTGAACATGTGTTAGTCTGCTTTAAGGCACATAATAACAATGTAGAAATGATGGGACAAGAGTAAAAACACTGGAATGGTTTTAATTCTTGGATGAAAGGTACCATTTATGTGCATAGAAAATAAATTGCAGAAATACAGCAATGTTTACTTTTACTAAATGCCTAATTACTCACATCTGTCTTTTGCTTGAGGACACAAATATCAGATTAATCTTCTGAATTAATCCTATCTTGTAAATGATACAGCAGCCATATACATCCACTATGTATTCTCAGCCCTTACTCAGGGAAGAATAAAGTCCTTATTCAGTAAGAACACAGGTAGCAACTCTGTAAGCTGAATCACTGAAAAATCCTTAGATTCAGACTAAGGATTCTGGGTATGAGGTCCGATAAGTGATCTGACTCAGACCTGTTCCAACTATTTCTAAAATGGTGGGAAGGCACTGCCTTGCCTTGTTGGGAAATGACCAGCAAGTAGGATCAAAGTCTGCTTTCATGTAGCCTGTCAATAGTTGAACCAGGAGAGGATTTAACCCTGCCTATCTTTTTTTCAGATGGTAGAAACATGGCTTCACTAATATTCTGAACGGAACAAACGCTCTGCCTAGCATCAAAGAAGGAAAAACATGGGGAGAAAGCTGTTACCCACGCAGGAAGAAACAGAAGAACCTGCTCTTTCCATCTAAGTGCACAGCTAATGTAAAATGCCCTCTAAAGAATGGCAGCTAATGGGAAGAAGAGCTTTTGCTCTCCTAGGCCAAACTTGGAAAGGCTCAGCCAGAATACATGGATCTCAGTCAACCGTAACCAAGCTGCTCAGTGACATCTGGTGAACAAATGCAACTGTGTTCAGAATTAAATATGCTAACTGTACACTACAGTAAAAGGGAAATCTGGATACTTTTACTAATGTAGCCATTGAATGGATGAAAAGTAATGTCTGTAAGTCAAGGAAGACTTAGGACATAGAAAACAGATCCAGCGCTGGGGGGGGAGGGGGGTGGTTGGACCACAGTTCAATCCCTGCCACAGAGTTGTACCCTTCTTTGTTCTACCAGGGACGAAGTCTTGCAAGCGCTCCTCGGGCTTTGTTTCTGCCTAGATTAATGTTTTAAAATTAGAAGAATCCAGACCCAGCTCCTTCCATGCAAATAACAGCTGTCCTACAGGAAATCACCATTAGCCGTAAAAGAAATGGAAGTGGTTGCTTTGTGATAGATTATGTATTGAAGGTGTCTAGTAACTGACAAAAGATGTCTGCAGCTCATCCTCTTCTAATAAAATGTTTGATAGATCCATCATATTTTGTAGACAATGAAGCAAAAATACCCAAACAATTGCACAAAAAAACCTGTAATCACTAAGTACAAAATGACTTTTACTGAACACTGCACAGTAGTGGACACCATTATGCTGTTAATACAAGCTGAAATAAAAGCGTATTTTAATGGGCATCTAGTCTCCACGTAGAACTCTGATCAACAATCCATTTCATCAAGGGCCTGAAGGATTTTTCTATGTCCATGCTACTCATCTGATCACATGGTTTCAATAATTTGATACAACTCTTCTATCACATGTAACATTTTTAAGCATCCTTCATTATGTTTTTCTTTTTCCCAAAAGCTAGCAAAAATTATACCAGACAAAAATCTATTATCCATGGAGCACTTATATCTCACTCATTATAAAAGAAAAATGCAGAAATACATGTTTTCAAAATTAATTAATTCTGAAATGTATTGCCCATCAAATCTGTCAAAAGATGTAACAGAGGGAAAATGAAGGTACTTCCAATTTGCCCTGAGTTATATCTTGAATAAAGACATATGATTAGCCCCATGGACTCATGAGAAAGAAACTCCACCTTGCAGTAACAAAAAATCATCCTATATTACTTGATGAAAGTAGCAAGTGAGGATAAAAAATGAAGATAACATAGAAGACAAAGGAAAGATAACAAAGCAAGTAAGGACTGGAGAGCTGTGCTACAATCACTCATTGTTCAGTGTAATGCACAAATAATAGTGCTGATCCTAAAACAAAATCTTCTGCAAACGCCTAGTGCTAAAATAATAATATACCTTTGTTTGCAATGCTTTGTCATTAATCACTGTCAAGTTTCGAAGTGGAAAAAATACATTGAATCCTTTATTCTGCAGACTTCCAAAGAACTTTCTTGCTCTGCTTATTTAAGAAGTTTCATCAGTGAAATACATACACTTCTGCCAAGAGAAAGAGTAGAGGAATAAGTACAGCTCTTCTAAACTCTCCATAAAAAAGCTACCTTGGGAGTTTGCATTGAAATATTCAAGTCAAACACACGTTTTCAAATCCCAGAAGCGCTCAATAAAAGTTACTAGAAATTTGAATATTGCTATTTTAATTTTTTCAAATTTTGAATTCTGATACCAGCCAAAATACCACAACTTCAAGACTATTTTTCTGCATATAAGAAAGATCACAATCAGCCAAACATGTACAAAGTTCCACTGAACTTAGTATTTGAAAAGGCAGTTTCATTAGGAATGCCTTTGCCACCATTTAGAAAGTTTGGAGTGATGGAAAGATGGAAAAGCAGAAGGAAATAATTTTCAACAGTAAAAACCAAGCGACAGGCCTGAAGAGCACAAACAACTTCTGCCCTCTCTTTTCTTGTGTTTGTTTTCCGTACAGATGGAGTGACTTCTTTTAGAACACAGAGTAGCCAAAAAATTAAAATAAAAGGAATACGTAAGAAAAGAAGAGAGATGAACTGCAGAATAGCACTAGTGATAGCTTGTCTGAGAATAAATTTAATTCCAATGAAAAAAAGCAACATTACATATATATACACACAACAGTTTAAGACACCCAAGCCCCTGTGTACAGTATCTCTCCACAAGAAGAGAGGACAAGTCAAGCACTGGGAGCTTGCTATGCTCCTGCATTTCCACATTGTGGCATGTGCACATGAGGTCTGCTACATCCCACACCAGACGTTTGTGTACAGTCTGTGAGACTTTCTCCAGCTTCAGACTTCAGATCTGAGCTCCTTGGGTCAATATTTAAGGATGTCAGTGTCCAAATACAACTCATCTGAATTTTTTTAAAATCATAAATTGATTACTAGCCTGGGCTAGCTCTTTTCACAGACAACTTTACTTCTTGATAAATAAACTAATTATTGGCAGGTTTTCCATATGAAGTAAACTGTGCGCATAGCGATCCTAGTGACTGAAGTCCAGCCATTCTCCACTCATACCTTCACAATCTTTTCCTCCCCTGTGAAACTTCTACTCATTTGCTTTAAGATTCATCTCTTGCACAGAAAAAAGCCATTAAGCATGAGACTACAGTTCGTAGGGAGCAGACGAGGAGAAAAGGGACAGTAAGGGTCTTCAACTTCTCTGTTAACCTCCTGTCTCCAAGCCAATGTATACATTCCCAATATAGCATTACTCTCTGGAAACTCTCTCCAGATGAGAAAACTCACAAAAACCCTACAGTGCTGCACAGAACCTATGTCTTTGTCCCATACCATACCTCCCCCATGTCCCACAAGAAGGACACTGTCCTACACTGCCTTAGGAGACAGAGAACAGGAATGTCTAGTCTACTCACCATCATCACAGCTGTAGTCAAGCCCAAAAGTATTTCATGAAGGAAATATGTCTGCCATGCACTTAAAAGAGACTCAAGCAGTTGCAATGCTACAGAGGTATTTGGAGTAAAATCCTATGTGGAAAAAGGATGTTAAGAGTGCAAAACTGTGTGTAATAGAATTAGCCATTGATCAGCTTCTCTGAGGCTGGCTGATTATTTATTGGAAAATAACATACTAATGTCCTAGCAATCACCTTTAACCATCTGTGTAGCTGATATATTCAGGTCAGTCCTTTAGAAGCTGAAGGGCAATGCCGACAATGATAAAAGTCCAGAGGCAATCCCAGATGGGGCTTCCTAAATTGAATTCCTACTGTCACAGCGTTACTATGCTTTCCTCCAAGTTGCATGTCTCAGATTGGCACTGCAAGCCAAGTTCGACTTGGGCACAGTGAGTGAATGATTTAAAGTCAAAGCCAACTGATTCTGTCCATTTTTTAACAAGGCACAGTGAAATGATGGTTATGGCACTGGAGAATATAGAGTTAGCCTAGGTCCCTCAAACAGATGCAGTGAAATGAAACAAGCAAGGATCTATCAAAAACAAGCACAGCACTAGGACACGTATCCAGCTACCTGCCAGAGCTGTAAATTCTGAGATACAATCAAGATCATGTCTTAATAGATAACTTAGATTTCATTCTCACAGCTAGCCAGAAAGAAGCCCAGCTTCTCTGAAGTGCTAAATCTAGTGACTAGTCACTGGCAAGGGAGGAGATAAGAAAATATTTTACTTATACCACAGTTCCCTGGTATTTTCCCATTGAGCACATTCTCACTATTTTCAGAAAAATCTGTCAAAATCTCTCTCCAAATCTCCTCGGGTACTTCTGTCTACAAAGCCAGGATCATCCTTTCTGAGAATGAACCAGTACAATGGGACTTCAATGACCCACTCAAAATCAGTCTTCCGAGAGATCTTATGACTGAAAAAAAGGTACTCTAATGTTAGGTTGGATTCGCAGATTTCCACCCCACTAAGAGATGGGTAACTCTGCTCTGTCAGAGAGGAAACCTGTTCGTTACAGGAAAACTGCATGTACCTGGACAGTTACAGTGGCTTATTTCACAGTAACTTCGCAGAGAGATGAAAACTCTCAGCAGCACTTCTCAGACCACGTATGAGCAGCAAACACCTGTTTGTTGATAATTAATGAAGAAAAATGAGGTAAGTTCAAAGAATAAATTATTTGTCACGTTTTGTTTGTCACTGAAGGGACTAGGAAAGAGGCATATTATTATTCTGACTGAAGGCCAAAATGGACTAAATGCTTCCCTTCTAATAAAATTGTATGTATGACAGGAAAGGATCCTTTTTGCATCTTCTCAGAAGGACTTAGTTCCATATTTTTATCTAGAATACTCTTTTTTTCTTTCACACTTCTGACTGAAAGCTCCCTGCCAGCTGTCAGTGTAATTAAATCTTGCTAACAGAGCCCACTGGATTTCCAGTTGCAAGGGAATCTCTACAGAAGAACAGCAGTTATGGGTCTGACCAAAGGTTCACCTAGTCCGACAGTTGCTTTTCTGGCTATGACTCGTAATGGAAGAGCAAAAGAACAGAGTAAACATATGTGCCGGCATGTTGTCCCTGCCTTCAATAATCTCCAGCTCAAGGGTTTTTTGAGAGAAGGCATCTTTATGCTCATTAAAAGCCCTTGATAGAATTTTCCTCTATTCTTACCTATAGACCATTTGAACACTGGTAAAAGCTACGTTAGATGTTCCAGGGGTTCCCTCAACATCACTAAGTCTAAACTTCGCAGTACCTAAAGATCAATTTTCCTTTTTCTTTCTCCATGATTACAGTCTTAAGCTCCAAAAATCAGTTTGATCCTAATATCATGACAAAGACTTTCAATGCGGAATGTACTTTTCAGCTTTGTTTTCTACTTAAGCTGGTGGTCCCATGCATCATGCATACACATCACTTTCTTCCCCTTCTTTTAAGAACAGATCTGCAAATTATATTTAGACACTGTAGGGCTTTAAACTAAAGTTGCTGGGGGAGAGGAACCTTAATCCATCCCACTCCTACCAGTTTGAGGCCAGCGTGAGCAGCAGATGCCCATAGCCTGGAGAGGGATCACAGGTCGGCAGGAGAGCAACTGAAGAGCAGCACAAAGGAATCCCAGCTACTCCAGTCAGTAAGGCAGCTTCATGGGGAGCCAACTTAAATGCCTCTGTGCAAACGCTCATAGCATGGGGAATAAACAAGTGGCATTAGAGATGTGTGCAAGCCTGCAGGGCTATGACCTTATTGGCATCATGGACACATTGTGGGAAGGCTCCTATGACTGGAGAATGGAGCCAGAGCAGCCCTGAGGAGAAGGCCCTGGGGGTGCTGGATGACGAGAAGCTCAACATGACCCGGCAATGTGTGCTTGCAGCCCAGAAAGCCAACCCTATCCTGGGCTGCATCAAAAACAGCGTGACCAGCAGGTCGAGGGAGGGGATTCTGCCCCTCTACTCCACTCTGGTGAGACCCCTCCTGCAGTACTGCCTTCAGCTCTGGGGTCCTCAGCACAAGAAGGACATGGACCTGTTGGAGCAAGTCCAGAGGAGGCCACAAAGATGATCCGAGGGCTGGAGGCTGAGAGAGTTGGGGTTGTTCAGCCTGGAGAAGAGAAGGCCTTGGGGAGACCCTAGAGCAGCCTCCCAGTACCTAAAGGGGCTACAAGAAAGCTGGGGAGGGACTTTTTACAAGGACATGGAGTGATAGGACAAGGGGCAATGGCTTTAAACTGGAAGAGGGAAGATCTAGATTAGATATTGGGAAGAAGTTCTTCACTGTGGGGGTGGTGAGGCACTGGAAGAGGTTGCCCAGAGAAGCTGTGGCTGCACCATCCCTGGAAGTGTTCAAGGCCAGGTTGGATGGGGCTTTGGGCAACCTGGTCTGGTGGAAGGTGTCCCTGCACATGGCAGGGGGTTGGAACTGGATGGTCTTTAAGGGTCCTTACCACCAAACCATTCTATGGTTCTATGATTTCTATGGAGCTTCTCAGAATATTCAAGTATCTAAAACTGTAGGCATATTTTTATATCCCCATATGTGCGTCTGCAGATTTTTTACACGGACGCCAGGAAACTGGCCAAGAAAAACAGCATATGCAAGAATCTGAATGTACAGGCATATATATACATCTCTAAAGGCTGCATCAAAGTCTTTTTAAAGTAACAGGTTCTTTAGTTTCTAGGACAACTTAAATCAAGGATCAGATACATTTGACAAGCAATTTGATGTTCTGGAATCAAGAGAACTATATTTTTTTTATGAATGATTCAAAATACTCATTACAGAATAATCCCAGATATCTTTTCTTTGTGCCTTATTAACAATGCCCTGAGAGTTGATCTTGTACTTTCATATTGAACCGCTTCATATTATATATTCAAATATGATGATTTCCTACATCTGTTTCTGTTTGTAAGTATCCAGTAACTGCACTGTTTACAGGTAGAGTTCTCATATGAGATGCTGAAGAAAACTTTTCCCGTACATCTAGAATAATTGCATTTATAACAATAAATTGAACAAGACAAAATTGCTTACTGATTTGAGTTTACCAATTTCATTAAGTTTGCTTCTAGGAGTCCTATTTCATACCGCGTAGTTCCCACTGAAGTCACTGAAAGGGTTTCATTTTTCATAGTTTGGAATGTTCATTAGATATTTATATGAAAAATGGGAAGAACTATGCTACAGTAGATAGAACAAAAACAATTTCATAGGGCAGTAAACTCTCATACTCCAGGGCATAACCCAACCAGTAATTTATAGGGTTAGACAGAAGCTTTGCTCACAGACAAGTTATTTCGAGGAGAACACAATTAAATGTTAAGTACCTTCCTTCAAAGTATCTCTTCAGTTGCAAACCAGACAAAATATGGTATCACAATTTCTTTGCCTGGATCTTTGTGAAACCAACTCCCTGCCTGCCATCCTTGCTAGAGTGACTCCTACAGCCCTCAGTCGGACTGCTCTCAGTATTACTTATGTAATCAGACATCAATTGGATCAGCTGATGATATTCTTTAGGATTTAAAAGCATTTTCTAGCCATTTTACGTCTTCATTTTACTTTATTCTATTTCTTACACCCTTTATTCTTGAAGATACGAAATGACCATTTTTTCAAGCGAGCAAGGTGAATTCTCTGTATATTCCTTGCATTCTTTACATACCACCCTGAAATATACCTACGTCTGAAAGCATAAATTATCTTCTTCGCTCATTTGCACATGGTCTCTTTCAGTTGTAATCCTGTATCCAAAGCACAGATATGTGACATATCTAAAACTGTATTGATCAAATTTATCCAAGGCTTGCATTAAACGAAGATAAAGAAAATCCTTCTTAAACGTAGGAAGGTTAAACACATAAAATGCATACAATTATCTGCCTTGTTCTTAATACACTTCAGAAAAATTATTGGAAGAAGCAAAACCTTTCATCCATTGCAGCCACTGATCAAAGAGTCTTTACAAAGCATCAGGATTAACTGTTTCAGAAGTGATCATTAGTCTGATTGTCCTTTTAATTCAAAGGTGCTTCTCATTTGCTTCAGCGCAACTTACCATACATGTACCTTACCATTTAAGATCATTACATCTTTGCACCAATTTATCAGTGAATGTATCTTACAAAATTCCTTGTCTACAACTTCCTCTTTGGGTTGTATCTTACTTCTGGTAAATAAACTCAATCTCAAACAAGTGCTCAGATAAATCATCATAGGAAAGCAATTAAAACAAAGGAAAGCAGAAAGTGATCTAAAGTTTCAATGAGAATCCAAAGTGACTGTACAGAGTAAGATAAGGGCCTTCCACTCAAAACAAAGCAGAACAGCAATCCAGACCTGGAGTGCAGCACAGTGAACTGCGAAGACTTGGCAATTAGAAGTAAAAATATTAATTCCTGTTGTTTCTCCTCGATTCTTAGAGAAGAAACCTAAAATGAGTAAATTTGTCCAATTTTAAAGGTAAAAATAAAGGCAGGGAATTTGTTCTCATTGCACCCTTCCATCCAATAACTATGAGGTGACCACTGCAGCTGGATTTTACGGGTGAGCGGGCTGGAGGCAGATGCCACTGCACATGGTGCCTGCACCAAAACCAGCTGCTGTCAGCTCCTCCCAAAGAGACAAGCACAAAGTTAACTTCCAGTGAGATGCGGCACAGGGGCAGGCTGAGGTTTCAGGAGTGACAGCCATGCAAGAGCCTCCTCTGAGGAAGCACGTACCACAGCAGCAGGGGACCTGCCTTGCAAACATCCCAAATATGCCCAGAGCCAGAAAAACCACCTTGTCCAGGTGGGTCAAGGTCAGAGATTGTGCCTGCAGCCTTCTGTTTCCCTCTGCTGCCCCCTTCCCCCAAAATGAGATTCCTCTCACAGAAAGGGTAAGAAAAGTTTTAACAAGTCCCACACCATAAACTGCTCAATAACTTAAAACAGGAAGAACTTCCGTGGCAGTTAATTAAGCTTCGCCTGCCTGCTAAGAGAAAATAATTAAATAAATGCTGCACAGACTCAGAAATGTGTATTTAATTAATGGTGATTCTTGCATGGCATTTAAGAGAACTGGGCTTTCAGAATGAAGCAACATGATCTGATTTCTGAAATATCCTTGTGTTTGAGATAACCACTTATTTTATAAGCAACTACTCACTACCTGATGGTATACAATGTGCAACTATAGCCCTCTGAAGTTAGAGTCAAATTCTACCACCTAGATTTCAATCAAAGAGTCTGTTATTTAACAGAAAACATTTGTCACAGAGCTGTATTTTAAAGAAAGAAGCTTCAAAGTAAGACTCTTCTTACTTTAAGTAAGGTCTTTCTTTAAGTTCACCATGGTTTAGAACAACTAGTGATAATAGGAAAAATGAGTTCCCAGTATGATTACAAATTGCAAACAAAAGAGAAGTTATTTGGTTACATTTTTGCTAAAAATTCAACATTGGCCTGCTGATGCTAGGTGAAAGGGAAGTATAAGGACAGGTTTAGACATTTTGTATTTCTGAACCCATCCTTGGGACAGCACACATTTTCTTCAGTGTTTCTTTCACATTTACTTAAGAGTATGACAAGTATATCTATCCAAGCAACTATATCAACACTAGGAGCTTATTTTATCTAAGATCAGGCGCCTTGTGCTGTTATGTAGGTGGAAAGGCAAATAAGTTTCTCCGTCTTCCTCGAGATGAGTAGGTGTGTGGAAAAATGCCATACGAATCAAATTATCTTTGATTCGTCATTATAACATTCACATCATACAAAATGATCTGCACTTAGGAACTCTTTTTTTACCCCTGCATTCCTGGGAAGTATAAAGTATACAAAAGACCAGAACCCAAGGACCCCACTGATTCAGGATCCAATTTATCTTTGCGTTTGCTCCACAATAATTTTCTTTCTTAGTATTTTAACAATAATTAGTGTAATATTTAGCAAATTCCTATTGCAGCCAAATCTTTTTGGTAAATGCTTACTCAAAGCACTTAGAATCCCTTTCTTTGAAATACCTGTGGTTAGAGTAAATCATATCATCTACAGCAAGCAGCTGAGCTCAGTTCAACTGTGAATGGTTCTTTTTTAATCCACCTGGATCTCCTCTACTCCTCCCCATCTATTTTGTGGGCAAGGAAAATCAAAGGTCTTGATTACATAGAATGCCCCACAGTATTTTCTTCTACAGCATTCAAGGATAAAATGAGGGACACATTGCACCATTCCTTCAGAAGTCAACAGCAGTGGTATTAGCATAAATCTCAAACTGACTTCCTCATTTGATGTTTTCCCAGCACGTGAACATGCAGGCGCTGGAAGCATCTGTGGGATTCTGAATACATCTGAAGTAATGTGCAGGTAAGTCCCCTGCTGAATGGGTCTTAAATCTGCAGCATTTCTCATTCAGGCCACTGCTTCAAGTTGACTTGTGTGCAAGAGGATTCCTGCAGAGGCTTTATTAAAGTCCAAATTCTGCAGTCTGACATAAACAAAATGCAATTTTTCAGCTTGTTACATGCAAAATATGTCTGCTAACAACACTCTGTTTCACTCACTTGACATGCAAAACCAATTGGGAGAGTGATCTGTGGGGGAAGAAATGGTTTTGTAGTCTCATTCCAGCCAAAATATTGAGCATGTATTTCTAGCTGACCCATAAGCAACTCTGAAGAATCACAACCTCTTCTTCCTGTCTGTAAAAAGTAATATTTCTTATCTGACATGTAGACCAAACAGGCTAAGGTTTTGTTGATTTCTGAGGAGTGAAATCAAAAAAAAAAAAAAAGAAATTAGAAAAATAAAGAGTATTCACAATTTAAAAATTAGTAAAATGGCTTCCTTATTTGATTTAAATAAAAAAAGAAACCAACAGTTTTCCCAGGCTTATTCCATTCCACCACAAAAATCACCTGAGCACTGCAAAGTAGTGGGAAGTTACTGGTGAGTTGGGTCTCCAGATTTCAAAGAATTTTTGCTTACTTACTCATACATTAAATTCAGCTGAAGGTATTATTAGTTCTCTCTTTCCTCAGTTCATCTAACATGGGCCTTTCTCCTTCTTCACTCAATGTTATTATTTCTAGGTGTGAATGCCTTTTCTGTCATATGAAATTGATACCCTATCTCATTAACATACTATTTCTTTACAGATTTCATTTTCTCTCTTGTCTATAGCTAGTATTCCCTATTTTACTTTTTACTTTCTTTGTTGTTGCTTCTCTTACTCTATAATGTGTTTTGGAATGTAGTTTACGTGAAAGATGCTACACAAAAAGCTAAGGATAATCTAATTTATTTCTACCAAAGCAAAGAGAGTTTTCTACAGGCAAGAGTTGTATCTATTACTGTAGTCATTCAGGGAGGCTAGATGATGAACAAGTCAGAATAGCTAGTGAGGGTGTATTCTGCATTATTGCTGTTCTGTAAGGGCAGAGGGAACGCAACGGCAAATACTGTTTTGTTTGCGGTCATTAATTTCTGTGTTGCAAAAAAAGTAACACTGAGCAGATGCACCTTTTTTCTGCACAGACGTGTTTTCTCTTCCTAATTAATTGGGGGCTTATTCAGTACTGGCTTAGCAATACAAAATTGACCTTTGAAGATCAAAGTGATAAGCCAGATGGGGCTAAATCCTGCCTCTCTTATGCAGGCAACACTCTCACGCATTCCAGATGAGTTTGCATCAGGACTTAGACAAGTGATCATCATATACCATGGAAAACAGCCCCTGGGACAGTTTAATCTGTACAACCAGAACTTTCATGTTTCACTTAATTTTCTTCCCCCTTCCCTCCAGTATTCACCCCTCCTTTTTTTCTGGGTTTCTTCTGGGAAAATTTTACCCCCGCCTACATCTTCCTCAGTCATCCCATTTTGCTTTAGCACAGTTGGCAAGGTTCTTGTAACACACACAAAATCTTGGGAGCAAGAATACTAGCACTGCATAATTTAAGAGAGCCTCCTCATTACACTGCCTCTTCATTTCAATTGTTTGAAATTCTTTTGCACCTTAAGGCACATGTAGAATCCAAACCAGGATCCAAGTGTGCTTACTTTATATTACTATTTCTTGAATGAAGCATTTTAATACCAACGTCCAGAGGGTTAAACTAATAATTCAGAATCAAGCAAACATTTTTCGTCCAAAATACCTTACGAATTGCCCTGACTATACAGTTTTGTATTGTGTATTTATAGTTCATATCAAAAATACTACAGTAATACTATCTCACTGCGATAAGGATTGTTTATCATTTTTCCCCAGAAATACTTCTTAGATTTAAAATAAGCCCTGCTGGTATCGGAAGGTGAAAGTTGTAAGACCTCAATACCATCAACAATAGTCAAAAGTGTATCAGAGATTTATAAGTTCAGTGTATATACTCCCTTCTCACTACCACAGTTGCATTTTATGGTGATTAACTATCTAGGCACAGGATATAGTCTATAACCATTCCAGTCATTAAAAAGAAGTCTAAAAAATTCTAGTGTTCTGGCATTGTCGTAACAGCCAAATGACACAGGTGCAAGATGTTCACCGAGTCCTACTAACTCTTCAAAGCTCGGGATTACTGCACATCAGCCACATGCACTGAGGGCTGCACTGCACCAAACACACTCTAAGGAGGGAAGAAGAACTTGTTTAAGTTTCAGGCAAAGTCCTGCACTGGCATTGTTTAGACTGTATGGGAATACACCCTGGATGGTGTCAATCGACATAGTTCCTTGATACAGCTATGTCTGATAACACAATCATGAATATAATATTTTTTAGCCTGGTCCCTGATGGAAATAAGAATACTGCAAAGTTACTGTATGCCATCTCGTAACTGGCTAACAGACTGAAAAGAATTCAATAATATTTATCAAGATGTCTTTCAATTAGCAGATGGGAAGACCTGGAGTTCACCTGGAAAAAACTTCAGGCACTTCAAATGTGGTGATAACGAGAAACAAAAATCCTTATAAAGGATCTGCCACAAGAGCTTTGATAAGAACTTGTGCCTTCACTGACACCAAAGTCAATTAATATAAAGACACAAATTCACAGGAAAACAATCTTTGCAAGTTCCACTATTTATGAAACTGTGCCATAGCCTCGCAATGGTTTGTACAGAGCAAAGCTTTTCAAGTGTTCACTAATCTCAACTTCTTCTTTCCAGGTGCTGAAAGTGTAGGCAGCTAAAAATCACTACTCAGACTCTGAATCGGTGACCTTAGAAGGTCAGATACATTGTGGCAGTAAACATAAAACCAGGGACTAAACTATACTCAAATTTTGTACCCTGTTACGCTTTTAGGTTACATATTTTAAAAAAAAAGCCAGCACATTAAAGTCAAATAAAGAAGGCCTCTCCAGGGTTAGATGTACCAATGCTGCAATTGGCTGCACTCCATGAAACGGAAAAATACCTACCTACAAAAGAGTGGAGCTGTGAGGATCTCTAAATTAATGTTTTTGAAGTACCTCAGATATCTCTGTCTACATAAATTCTGCATAACAGTTCCATAAAAACACTCATGATAAAGTTCTACAATGAATTAAACCCCCTAAATTCAGTCCTACTACGGTCAGCTGGTTCTCTTAGCAGCGACAGAAAAATATTCTAAGACAAAAGGGCTATTTAAATAAACCAGAATGTTACCACAAGAAGAAATGGATAAACGCAGACTATCAACATGTTTAGGCTGGAAATTAGAAGCTTTTTAATTATCTGTGCAATAGAGAAAATTATTTCAGTAGGCATAGAGACCACAGTAAGCCCAGAGGTTTTAAGAAAGACCCACGTCAGTTTATGAATGGAATCATACATCCTGATCACCCCAATCAGTGTCTGGTATTTTTTCAATCATATACACTTCTGGAGTTGAGAGACATTCCCACAGCTCAAGTCAGAATCATAAGCAATAAGAGAGAACCACAGTGCTTCCCTGCAGACCCAGGAGGACGTGTGATGCTGCAAGCAAAGGCCAAGCTCCTAGCTAGGAGACCGGGCTGTGACCTGGATTCAGTTTGTTGCTCTGCTATTTATCTCTCATGTTTCCTCAGGCACATCACTGTCCCAGAAGCTTTTCATCTGTGACAGAAGGAAATCCTTAACACCATCAGAGCTAGGTACAACCATCAATATCGTACGGATCTTAGGTACCAAGGTAACAAAGATCATGTAACCACCTTTACAGGGTACTTTTAATCCAAAAATCTCAATTTTTATGGGCACAGGCTCCTCAACTGTGTTAGCACACCTAGCTGGCACTTGCATTTCAGGCCAGGTGACAGAAGCACTGCTAAGAGGGCACAGATCAGCAAGTGAGGAAGCTCGCAGAGAGCAGGAGGCAGCCAGGGATGACGCAGTGCCCGTGGTCCTGCTGCCTACTGAGACCAGGCTGGAGCCCTGGACCGCACTGCGGCTACTGCACCAAGAGAAAAGGGAGCGTGTATGCCTGTGTCTGTCTGTGTTAGGGGAGGAGGTCAGGCTGGGAGACAGATTTGGATCTCTCTAGCATAAAGGATTGCTGTCCTCTGCCTGCCGCAGCCTCCAGCGTGAGAAACACGGCTGCCTCTCTGGGTCTTTCCCCTCAGCCTCCTGGTTCACCTCCGTTCACCTCCGCTCCTGCCCATGCCAGGAGTAGCAGGGCTTTGGCCAGGCCCTGTCTGTCATCTCTGATGGTACAAAATTCAGTTTCACCTACTCTGCTGGAAGGCACTGAGCTGGTGCCGGCTGTTACATCGAACGATGACTCTGCTGCTGTCACTGTCGCAGCTGCTTTTTAGTTCAGGGGCTGGCACTCTGGCAGTTTACTGCATATCTGCTGGTTTGGTACTGCCTGGCGGATGCTTTGTGATGACTGCATCCCCAGAAGAAAGCACTGGGATTAATATGCAGCTTATCTGTAATTACCAGTCAGCCAAAATATCAAAAAGCTATGTACAAAATCGTATCTCTGTTGCTCCCTAACAGAGCCTGTACTCCTCTTTGTTTTTCCTAAAAACACTGATTTTGTAGTATCTATTCAATTGATTTTTTTACACATATTTTGTAGCTGAAGTCATACATCCAGCCTGTTAGCCTAAAATTCACAGATTGCCTCCAGTGTTAAACTTCCTCATTTAACAGTACATTCAGATTTCTGTTTACAGAAAGTGAAGCAAAAATATAGCTCCCTGTGGGGCATTTCAGAGGATGACTCTAAATAAGCCAAAGGCAGTATATTAAAGACCATATCTTTATTACAAAAGCTTTTAAATTCACAGTAACCAGCAAGAAAGGAAGGCTACAGAAAATTCAAGAAAACAGACTAAATTCAATAAATATGCTTTAGTGATGGGTTAGTGGAGAGCAAACAGCACTGCAGAAACAACAGCTTAGAAGACAGATCACTATCGGGGCTAATAACAGTTCACACCCATATCTGGCTGGAATTCTAATATCTCCATATGGAAACAAGGGTTAACTCAAATAATAAAAAAATCAATATAGGATTTGGACTCTAAGCCCAAACCTGCCAAAAGGTCAAGAGAATGGAAGGGCTGAGCTCTAATTAAGAGTTGAGTATCTCATTTACATCCAGAGCTTCTGCATGTACATAATGACAGAAAATGAAGGAAGCAAATTTTTTGTACACTGCCTCACTGGCTTGTTTTCCTTGAAACACATCCTGCTTTAGAGCCTGTTGAAGTAATTCTCACCATAGGGCCTCCTCACCTTTACAGAACTGAAGTTCAAGTCTGTTAAATGCTATATGAACCCATGGCATGAGTATTTTAGAATCCTTCACCCTCATGTTAAATTAATAGAGTTGAGTGAATTCATCATGATGCACAACTGGTCATTTTGGGGGCTTGTATCTGGTGAGGCTTTTGTGATTTTTGTTCTTTTGCTTAGGGTTTTTAAGGGGTTTGGTGGGGCTTTTTGCTCAATCACTTGGGCCCCATCAATGTTTTTATCTTGCTTAAGTAGGCAATTTCTTTGTGATACAAAATTCTGACTAAATTCTTTAATCAGCTTTTACTCAGAAACTGTTTATTTCCATCTGCATTACAAATGCAGGATTTAAACAATCTATCAACACAGCATAATGCAGCAAGTGATCTTGTCAGTTTGTCCTTTCCTCTCAGGGATGCAGCTACTGTACTCTGTACTTCTGAAGAAAGGAAATAATAGGATTAGAAAAACATTGAGGACAAGGGGATGTCAAACAAAAGAAAAGCATGCTGCAGTTCTAAAGCATTCTCATCTAGTATTGGGAATTGTAATCCATTTGTGCTAAAGACTTTGCCTCTGCTCATTGTACAAAAGAATATAAAAGACTTATATACTTTGATACTGTAGTTTGGCCTATAGGGAATCATAATTAAAACACATTTGAGTGTGCTAGTTTTGGCTGGGGCAGAGTTAATTTTCTTCACAGGAGCTGGTATGGGGCTGTGTTTTGGGTTTGTGCTGGGAACAGCGTTGATAACTCAGGGATGTTTTCACTACTGCTGAGCAGGGCTTACACAGAGTCAAGGCCTTTTCTGCCTCTCACCCCACCCCACCAGCGAGGGGGCTGGGGGTGCACAAGGAGTTGGGAGGGGACACAGCCGGGACAGCTGACCCCAGTGACCCAAGGGATATCCCGTACCGTATGATGTCATGCTCAGCATAGACAGCTGGGGGAAGGTTGGCTGGGGGGGTCGCTGCTCAGGGACCAGCTGGGCATCGGTCGGTTGGAGGTGAGCAACTGTTTTCATTTGCATCACTTCTCTTTCTTGGATTTATTTCTCTCTGTTATTTTCCTTTTCATTACGATTTTATTATTATAATATTTTATTTTATTTCAGTTATTAAACTGTTCTTATCTCAACCCACATGTTTTCTCACTTTTACTCTTCTAATCCTCTTCCCCCCATCCTGCTGGAGAGGGGAGAGAGTGAGTGGCTGTGTGGTGCTTAGTTGCTGGCTGGGGTTAAACCATGACAGAGTAAATGGAATTTTAGTCATTATTAAGCAACCTAAAGTACAGTCAGGCACATAAACACAGCATTATCTAAGGATTACAATGTGTGAGACAGCCAGCAATCAAATAACCTTACAGGTCCAGTGCTTACTCAGCATAACAAAAATTAGTAATACATAATGCCCTACTATTTTAGAAAAATTATTCTATACATGTGTGAAAGAAATGCAAAAACGTGGGCCAACAGGAATACATAATTTCTGTAAGCACTTGCAGCTATTGTGTAGAAGTTAACTCAGTTCACTATTCAAATAAATCGCTTTTGTTATATAGCACAAAACTCCAAGCAAACCCTCTAAATCCAAACACCTAAAGCCTTCCTTTGTATCACAATTAGACAGTTTTATTTAAAAAAGAAACACTATTTAAATAAGTCACAGTGACATCACATATTCAGTATAACTTTTAAAGAAAAGCTTTGTGGTCTATTTTTTTGGTCTTCAGGGATATGAATCAGGTTTCTTTTCGTGTACTTCCGTATTGCCTCAGCTTCAGGTACTAGGCTGAATAAGCGTTCACTTAAGACTTAGTTCTGTTGAATTAGGATGGTATTGAGAAGAGTGACCTTCTCTGCATATTAAAGTTTACACAAGAAAGGTGAAAAAATGTTTGTGACCTTGTAAAAGGCCATGCTTTCCATTTAAACAGAGCACCAAGCAAGCACAGAGCATCCTTAAGGGTATTAGGCTTGTCTGCTAATCACTCTCAAGTCTGTAACTGTCAGTAAACAGCATTTGACTACTGGTCAAGAAATCACACAAAATAAAAGACGAAACCTACCTCTACTGATAATATGTTAACTATAAAAGCAGTATCAAAGCCAATTTTGAAACTCAATATTAAGGCTTAGGGTATTTTTCCTATCAAGAGCAAACCAAAAATAGTAAAAACTAAAACCAAACCAAACGATACCTCCCACCCCCCCAAAAAAAAAAAAAAAAAAAACCACAAACCAACCACAGCTAAAAACAAGAACAAAACAAGCACTTTTTGCTCAGAACATGTTTTTTTCTACCTGGAATAAGCGAGCTGCAAGTCTCCAAGAAAAGGACTGTTGGGATTTCAAACACAGTAAAGGAGAGTCCAGTGAGACTGTGAGACTTAAGACATCAGTCTCTCTCACACCTAGATAAAGGTAAGTCAGATGAGAATTCGTTGTTTTGGAGGCGAGTCAAACTCAAAGCAGAATGGGAGCAATTTGACATTCCCCATTGCTGCAGTTAGCAAAGCCAACCACTGTTTACTGAGGTTGTACTTACTGTTCTCACAATGCCTTTCCTTGGCAAATTCTTGGGTGCAAACACCATAACAATATAATATGGTAACATCAGCCTGCTTTAGGTCCCTGTATTCCTCAGTGCACGTTCAAACAAGGTTTATCCAGTTTTGCCCAGACGTGTGTACATTCCTATTTACGGAGGTACGCAGAGAAAAAGACGAGATCAAAGCCCCATCTCTCCCAGGTGAATTGCAGAGCTAGTGAGTCACTCCCTCACCCCATGGAGGTTAGTTATTCATGAGGAGGTACAGGACGTTCATCTTATCAGAAAATACTACTCAAGCAAGGTAAAGCTATCAGCGAGGACTTTGGAAAATGCCACTGGAAAGTACTGTTAATGTCCATCTGCTCTCTGCAGAAAGCAGGATGATGAGATGCGGAGGTAACGCAAATGTTCACAAAGAAATACAAGTTGCTGAATCTTTCTGACCCACTTGGCTGCTAGCATATCTATAAACTAAAACACTAAAAGTAGTCATCAAAAATATGGCTGTCTACTCACTGCAGTAGGATTTGCAATTGCAAAATGTTGTCATATTGCTACAATCAAATGAAATTGATTTAGCAGTAGTATTATTTTCAGCTGTCCAACAAATCGTAAAATCACTGGATGCTACCTGGTCTTTCACAAGATTCCTTAGTGTGGCATTATTTTGAGTGTCTTTTCCTCACCCTTACATATAATAGCAAAAATCAGAGTCATTCAAGCATGCAGCAGCTGTAGTTCCACTGACCAGCTCTGTCACGGGTCTGATCGAGCTCTGCTTCATAGCACTTCCACCAGACTGCTCCTTCCTGGAGTATTCCTAGGGCCCACCTAGCAGCACCTGCCTGAGAACTAGATCCCCTCATCTCCCTGCCTGTGTCCCTGTGCTAACCCTACCGATCGTCCCTGACTCCACCAGCCAGTCCTCTTCCCAGCCAGCATGCCAAAGAGGTAGGAGAGTTATTCCTCAACCTAATCATGTCACGCTGGAAGTATTCAGTATCTAGAGATTAAAGAAAAACTGTTCTCTACTAAAGCATGAAAAATACACAGTTCTAGACATAGGTTAAGTCTTGTAAACATGCAGAGTTTGACATAATTTTAAGCTGTACCTTAAGTGTCTTCATGACATTTCAGTGCATCTTGAGAGCTACTTCTGAACCTTGGAGTCTTTTCAGCCCAGCTCACCTTAGCCAGACCAACCACTACGCCACGTACACACAGGTTAAACAGTGGCAAAGTTCTGCCCATCAGTTCCTCTCTTTTTACCCGCTGTGTTCTGTCTCAGGCTTTTCAGGTGATGCTGGGAGTCTTGTCTATGTATAAAAAATTTGGCCACTTTATTCTGTGTTTAGTCATTTTCCACTCTCTTCCTGCAAATGGACAAAGTATATTCATTTTTGGTCAAAGCACAGTCATTAAATTTTAAGCATTATCCCGAGGCTGAAGGGTACATGTTGGAAACCTTGTCAGTAAATGCAAATAAACATTTACCAAGAAGTGTTCACAATACAGCAAATTTCATAACTACAGAATAATTCTGTAATATTGATTGGAATCCATGTATCATATGCAAGTTCCCCTAATCATCACATGTACCTACTGATGTCTCTTTGAGCTGCTGCAAGGACAGGCAGCATCTGCAGTTACTGCAAAATGTGCATTTATATAACAATATAAATGTATCTACTCTAATTTTAGCTCCCGCCAGCAGGGCAAAATGTTTGCAGCTGAAATACGAAGTTTGAAATTTTTCTAAACAATTTATTCATAGTTACTGTACCACCAATCATGCTCACATATGAATAAAACCCAAAGGATTTTCCTGTTAATTTGTTCCGCACATATTTAGAATTTCAAATATCTTCAATTACAGCTTAGCCACTTTTCTACATTTCTTCTGATTGTTCTACCCCTGCCCTTTAAATGATGAGACATGTCTCTGCTGTGACTGCCATATAGACTATTTCCTTTCACTATTAATAATCCCATTGAGAAATATGAAGCAGCCTGGCAAGATTAGTTTAAGCTTTTTTATTTTCCTAATTTCCTGAAACTGAGTGCCTCCCTAGTTACTACAAGGATAAATTATATTTACCACTGGTCTTGTCAATTCAAAAATATTTTCATATTCAGAAATATTTGCATGCTATCTGATTTACTACACAGTAGCAGAATAGAGCAGCAAAGGAGGATGGAGTATCCTTAAAGATGGACAGTAATCTCCTTGCTTTTTTGTTTCTTCGGTTAATACTATGTTTGGGTTTGGGGTTTTTTTGTTTTAACTGGTTGCCATGTGAACTGGCAATAGAGCATACAGACTTCTGCACCTGTTAATGTCTTCCCATTTTGAGAAAAGATAGGCAGTTTTTAATGTATCTCTCTCTGAGAACAGATTGCTTTGCAAACTAGACCTCATGCAAAAGAAGAATTCAAAGTATCATAAGCAATTCAGCAAAACTGCAACTTCCACCAGGCAGAACTGCCAATATGCTTTAATTAGGGAACAAAACTACCGACTTTATTACTCTAAATACAAAATCATCACCAACAGGACTAACAGCAAGTGCTAACAATGGAATAGCTCTTAAATATTAGGATTTGGTTATTCATCTGAACTTCCTAAGAATTGAGCATTTATGAACAAAAAAATTTTATAATTAGTATCCAACTTCTGCACAATCCACATTATCTTGTAACTCAAGAATAAAGTAAAATGGAAGTATAAAAGTGCTTGTGACAGAGGAAGGAAAAAAAGAAAATGTTCCTTACAAGAAAACAACACTTCGATTTAATACCAAAAAAATAACAAGATTGCTAAATATGATGGGAAGGAACTCTTACATTCCAGCCATATGCTGAGACTAATCTTTTCTAGAAAAACTGCATTCAATACAAGTGTATCTGGAGAAGAGCACTTAGCTGGGTACAAGTCATAGACAGTCGTACTCGATTTGTAAGGGGAGGAAATGGAAGAACAAGAGAGAGGAAATGCTATATTAAGAAGTCAAATTACAGGAGCCCTTTGACTGCCATTACAAGCTGAAGATCTTCAACACTGAAAACCTGCCATTAATCTCTTATTTACACAGAAAGCACATGCTTCTTTTTATCTGAAATACTTAACAGTAATGACAGGAGCTGGGACTAGACAGATAAACACAATATGTCTGGTGATCAAGAAGTTTAGATTTCTTATCTAAATTTGGGTTTGAAGCTGATATTCTCCTACTGTGAGCAGACAGTGCATCTGCTCAGTGAAACTTATGTTCCCATCATTTTTACTGCTAATAGCAGTGGTGAAATAACATTTTCGTGGGGCCCAATTTTTCAGGAAGCAGTCACTCCTAATGGGGAGGTAGTCCAGTTGCTGAATCCTCCCAAAATCACAGATTATAAAGCCCGAAAGTTTACAATGGTGAAGTCCAACAAGAGGCTAGGTACAAACCCATAAAATTCACCAAAAAGTTTTTAAGCTCAAAATGTTGAGTGAAACATTTGAGCTAAACGAACAGTCATTTTGTGATGCAAGATTTTCCAGGGAGGATTGCCTCTTGCTGCATTTTTGATCAGATTTGGTAAATACAGTAGCTGCATACATCTGCTTCTTTCCATGCATGTCTCATCTGAAAGTGGGTGATTGGGAGGGGCCACATTTATTTATCAGCTTTATTTAATTTTTTTAAGAGTTCTGAAAGCATGTGTAATTTTTAACAGGAAACTGCGTGGTCCTTTGAAGAGCTGTGCTGTGTAATGGAAAACAGCAAAGTTTCTGTCTTACTTAACCAGCTAAGCCAAAGACAGGGAAAATAGGAGGCCATGACACTACTCATGCAAGGAAGACAGAAAGTCATCTCTGGTTTTGTTTTCAGGGTATTCTGTCATGTAATTTATTGCCCTTATTATAGGCTAACATACTCAACACACACCTCTACTTTGATCACAGCATTAATTTCAGTGATTGGCTTGAAGTCCCTGTGTGGATAGTCATGCCATCCAATGTGGCACTTTTGAAAGCAAACGCGGAAGGAATGCAAATATAGCAATTCAAGCTTAATCCCATCATTTGTTTAAAAAAAAAAAACACCACATTTTTTTCTCACTCTGCTATGTGTCCATCTCATACTCTCTATTTACATAAAACTCCCACTGATTATACAGATGATGGTAATTAAACTAAATCATTCTATGGGAGTGCTGCCAAAGACAGATAAACCCAGGTCCTGCTGTACATGTGTCATATAATGGGGATATCAATTAAGGTGCCCGATACTGAGCACAGAGATTATCTTATTTCAACATACGCACATACTCTTACATTTCTGAATCATAAGGCCACAGTTTATCTACTGATCTACAAGCAGATTCTTCACTGTGCGATAACATTAATTAAGACTGCTAGAAAAGTGTCTATACATATCTCAAGTTTTTACTCATTTGGTCTTTCAACACCATTGAGTTATACATACAAAAAAGATGTAGGCAATGTCAACACCACGTTTCTCATTCCTTAAGAGTCATCACATCTCTGTTGCTAATCCACGAACAAAACATACTGATTCTTGAAATAATTAGAGTTTTACTCCTTATTTTGAGGACACGCTCTTCACAAACAGTTGAATGCCACAAGGCCCGTGAATGCGCAAGTCATGAGTACTTACCCCTCACACTGTGAATGCAAAACCATTCTGCCAGCTGCTCATGTCATTAAGGTAATATTGCACCCCTGAAACTACTTGGTTTATATTTTAATTGTACCCCTACTGCTTGGCTTCCTATCTCACATTTGCTGAATCAACATTATCGCAAACCAGCAAAGCCTGCCTGACATAGCGATGTTTCAATACACGATGATTCATCCTGACAGGACACTGAAAGCCCTGTGGCATGTGCAGAAAAGGTTTAAATAGTACTTAGTTGTTAAATTATCGTAATTAAAAAGGCAAATGCATGAGAGAGAAGAAAACAATCTTTCTGTATCACATCACTTTTATTTGCTCCACTTACCAGCACAGGATTGTTTTGGTTCCATTAACAAATTCTATTTTAAAAAAATGTTTTCTTCCCTAGTTTCATATTTTCCTTTCTTTTCTGCATAGCATATCTAAAGGCATACAGCTACTGGCTGCAAATACTACAGAGAATCACTAAATATAGGACAGCATGAAAATATGTTGAATACATTTGTCAGCACTGTATTAAAACAGAGCTGCATAGCAGAAAGGTTCCCACACTGCTAATAGATACTGGCTTTATCACCTCTCCCAAGGTGAGAGCACCCACACAGGTGTCATAATCAGTGACGTTTTTGCAAATTGGTTCAGGATATTCTATTTATTTTTTCCTCCATAAAATGCATGCTGAAAATGTGCTAATGAAGGTTACACAACTTTTTAATATTATCTTATTAGCAGAAATCCATTATTTCATTTGAAACTACAGAGGTCTGAATCTCCCTTGTTTGAAGTGTTGCCAGTACAGTTGCAGAGTGTATCTCAGATTAATGGGAGCCATGACAGAATAAGTTACCCCAGTGCAACCTTTGCCTCAAATATGCACAGCAGGTAAAGAATTGCAAACTTCCATATTTTCTCTGCACTGTGAAGTCATTGCAGACGGCATTATGTTGTTATGTAGCAAGGGACATCAAAGCAGAATGTCATATCAGCAAAAAATCCAGAAATAGCACAAGAAATTATTTTTACAAACTATTTTCAGCTTTTCCAAGGAAAACTACTGTGAAGTTGCATGGTAGAGCTAAAAAATTACAGCAGTTTGCAGGCTTATTGATTCATGATACAGAAATGGACCGATGTTCCTTAATGAACAGCCTTTCAGCTTCACAACAGCTCTGCAGAACAGATGAGGGGCTGTAGAATTCTGTATTAAAAAAAAGGAGTTTTGCTAATAATACGACTCCATCATTGATCTTTTTTCCTCAAACATGTCTGTGAGATTCATGGTGCTACTGAGAATCTCAAATCCAGAGCAAAAGTGGCAGAAACCATCCCTTCCTCAGACTTTAAAATAAACTAGTTACTTTTACTCCTTACAGGTAACAGAAGCTCCACTGTGCATGCCAAGTTGTGATGAGAAGTGTTACCAAGTACGTTTCAACACCATGACTGCAAGTGAAGGCAACTCTTGGAATTCACATTTAATCTGCTCTGTGCTACTTTTAAAGCCTCTTCCAGACACTGGCAGGGTTAAATGGCTGCCTCCAACATGTTCTGCAGCCTATGAACAAGTGAGGAGCAGTGCAGGGAAATCCTGTTACTGCTACTTTTCAAATCACTACACAGTCGTTTGTACATCACCAGTGCCAAAAATCTCAACCATGGTCATTTCAGAAATGACAAATTTTTCATGTTGATTTTGGTAAAAATACTTTTGCCATTGGGAATATACAATGAAAGGCAACTTGGTGGGGGTGGTAGTAGAACAGTTTGTCATTTGAATGACATGTCAACAATAAGCAAGTACAGGCATATTCACCTATTAACAAATGTGGAGGTCACGACTGTTTTGTTTTCTTAACATTGCCTACTTACTGGATCCACATATTTAGCTGTTGTAATAACCACAAAACAAAACAAAACAAAG
>NW_009637320.1:3101-8975 GCF_000690535.1 Cariama cristata | reverse complement strand
ATTTGTACTGATTCTCCCCTGTTCCCAGCAAATTACTTGGGTCAAGTGCAAGTTACTCTTAATAGCATTTCTTATCATGGAGGCTTCTGGCAGACAGCAGTATCTTACATTTCCACTGGCATTTCTTATCATTAAATGGTCATGTAAGTCTCCTGGTTTTAGCAGGTATCTTGCCTACTGTTCTTCTCACATTTAAGTCAATAATCCTCCAGTCAAATTAGTCATACTTAAAAAGCTTACACCTATCTCCTAATTCACAGTAATAAGTAACAGAGGAAGTGCAATGTTATATGAAATATCTTACACAAAAGACATGGATACGTTTTCGACACCCATGGTATAAAGGGCACCGAGTAATGAGATTAAATTGCAGCAAGAAAGATTCAGGTTAAAAACAGGAAAAGCATCTATAGAACCAGGGCAGCTAAAACACTCAAGCAGAGTGCTTGCGGGTGCTGCGTCACACCTGTCATCGGAGGTATCTAAGAGTGTAAACAAAAATCTACCTTGAAGTGTTACAGGTCTTCTCAATCTCTCTGTGGGTGAAATGGGCTAAATAACTTTCTGTAGACTTTTCTACCCCAATCATTCTAGAATGTGCAGGACACACGGAAAATACAAAGTTCAAAAATTGGACTAAAAAAAGTTTATGCTACCCTCTAGATTAGTATCTGAACTCATCTCTAGAGCCTATTTCATTCTTTCAACACCTATTAACAGAAAGCACACTCCTGGGGAACTGATACTTCCAAAGCAGAGAGTGGGAGAAAGAAGGGGAGAGAAAAAACACTAGATATAACCAACACTACAACTGATGTAAGAAATTCACCTTCTGCTCTTCTTTCCCAGTTGGGATTTAGAAATTCATAAAAGTGACATGACTCAGGTGAAAAGAAGTATAGACAGTCCCACCAGAAATGCTACACAACACAACATTCCTTAATATTATTGTCATTCATAATAGCAAGGTCTCATTAAAATATTAATGAAAATAGCACTGACTTACACCAACGTGACTTAGACATCTCTCTTCTACCCACAGCTTCAATTTCTCCAGTGATTATCTTCATACCTTTAGCTACACATTTTGATGTCAGAAACATTTGAAATGTAGTAAGACAAGAGGAACCTTGAAAGCATGTACATACCCAGCAGGAGGCAAGTAACCCGAAGAAATCTGATTCTGTGTTTCAGGGAGCCAGAAGTACCAGGGCACCATGGCAGCAACCACTCAGCCTGCTCCGCTCCAGCGGGGGATCACCACCCGCAGTCACCCCCGCGGGCACCCCTTGCACGTACGCTGCCCCTTCTGATCTGCCAGTGCAGTTGGTTCTGCAGTGCCACAATAACAGTAACCTAATCCAAACGTGTGACCCAAGCTACAAAAGTTTCTGTAGTCCTAACTCAGCTGACAGTAAACTACTATTTACATTACCTCCACTAGCCCAGCTCAATGGGAGTTCACTATGATCGGGACACAGTACCATGAGCAGCTGAGTTTGTTATATGAGAGGATGAAGGGGAAGAGTGACCCAAGTACCCGGGCTTATAACCCTCCCAGCTGGCCCAGCAACAGCTGAAAGAGGATGGGTGTTCAGGTCTCCGAGGAGCAGGGAAAGGTGATCGTGCCCTTTTTCCCCGTGGGTAGAATGCAACTTGCTGTTACACTTCTGTGTTTAACAGCACACCTATCTTGCAACATTTCTCTCTGTGCAGATAATAGATGTCCATCCGCAAAGAAATTGCAATCCTCTCCCACACGCCCTGTTCTTTATTCTTTTATTATCTCAGAATACCTTACCAAGAATTCTTTGGTAAAGAATAATTTCTTCTAGTCACTCCTAACCTCTGTCATTTAAAAAATTGCCATTATTGAATTCTAGCTCTATTTTCAGTCTACAATGCAGTCCATAAGATTAAAAAGTTAAGAAAAGGCAGCTAATTTTTGTGCATAAAGAAGATTCATGGACAAATTGCCTGCTTTATGGGGAGAAAGAAGAAGCTAACAAAAGTTCTCTGATGACAGTTACAAAAGCAGCAAGATTTCCATTCTTCAAAGCCACACAGAAAAGATCAGTAAAACACTCTGGTATTTAATACTTTAATGTAAGCCTCTATAATTAAATGTTAGATTTTCTATTAGAGAAATGATCAGATTAAAGATGGGTTGATCAAAGATTTAAATTTAATTTGGCTACTTTAGATACTCTAATAAAGATGTTATGTTGATTCTCAAACCAGTAGCACTTAAATTAAGAGCATTTCAGGGAATGCCTCATCACATTGCGAACTACAGTACGTTCTTCATTACTGAGTGCAAAATTCTGTCCTTTTAGGGAAAAGAAGAAAAGCACATGAGATTTTCTGCTGATCTCTGCAGGCTAAAAGGGTAATAAAATTTATATTCCTATCCTTGGAATTTTCTCAGCCTGACTGTTCACTGCACCCACAGACTCATGTTTCTGGAAAATAATACTTTAACCCATACCTTTTCACCTGCATTTTTTATTCATTTTCATGTAGAATGTAGTTCTCAGCAGAGGATCAAACCTGTATCGACAATGCAAACTTCACCCTGTTTCCCATCACATGTAATATGTGATTCATGGGCCTATGAGGACAATGAGGAAATTCCCTTTTTATGTGAGCTAAAAAGGGAACTCCTTAGACATCATTATCAGCTTTCTTTATCTTACCTTGTAAAAGAGTAAACTAAAAGAAATAACTAAAGTGCAATAGCTTTCCTGCCTTGTTTTAGTAAAAAACCAGTACAATAGGCCATATTCAAGACACCTCTGAAAGAAAGATATCAACAGCATGCAAATTTTAGTTCATAAAAGAGCTAAATGTCTATAGCTGAACTATTGATAGGAATGAAACTAGACAGTAAGTGAACAGAATGAGCAATTAGTCTATCTACTAGCATTTCAAATACCACATAGACATTCTTAGCTCAATTGCATCACTAACAGTTCTGAAAATTGATTTTCCATTACATCAATGGCACATTTCACCAAATGTTGGGCAATTTGTTTATATGTTTATTGGCTTGAGAACATGAGTAAATCTGCCTGTCAGGTATCCTTTTACTTCAGCCTTGACTTCCTTCACTTCTCTTTTAGTCCTTTGCAATGATGCAGAGTAAACGCTCATTTGTTTCCACAGTTCCAAAGACCATCCAGTCTAACTTAAGTATATAATGAAGCAGATGCCTACACCAAGACCCTTATCGCTCCTGTCTCTTCATTGTCTGTATAAAAATGAGAGACTTTGTCCACAGGCATCTCAACTCACACCAACTCTGAGCACTGGATGATACCAGAATCTGAACCCAATTCAAACCAAAAACTTGAATCTGAATCTTAGACTGGATTCTGCATCTGAATGAGTCTTTAAAACAACACCATATCTAATCCTCAATTGACTCTGAAATCTCAATTTGGGTTCTGAGTGATTTTTTTTTTTTAAGAAATAAAAAGTATTTTCCAAATGTTAAGGTTAAGGTAAATTAATATAAATTCTTCAGTGGCTCTACTGATGATCACAATGGATGTGGTTATTTCAGCAGTCTGGAATTACAGAGGGAGGAACTGTAAGCATTGTGGTGAACGGTCCAACACATCATTCTAGCAGTAACGGAGTACGATGAATGTCATGAAAAATTGCATGAAAAGAATGTAATAACGTGTGAAATAGTTTCATATGAATAATCACAGAAGCAGCAAGACCTAGTGACCTAATGTTAGACACACAAAGGCACCTCGTATGCTGGACAAATACACCGAATACTTCTACAAGACCAGTTTTCCTTTGTCTACTGTTACGTACATACAGTTTTTTGGTCTCATGTATATGTGACAAGAAAGGTGAAAAATGCAGCATATTTATATTTAAAGCTGCACCTGCAGCTATGAGGGCCAAGTTTGACAATTTTTGTGCTTAGAATATTGACGCTTCTTAATCTCCCTTACCACCTGAATATGAGGAGGGGTGAAATGACAACACACAATGTCTGATAACATGGATTATTTTTAAAACTCTTCATTTATGAGTTTTTTTTCTGATCAGCAAGATGAGGATTCTAAAAGTTAACCATGCCTTTTCAGTTCATGAAAGGAAGTCACTTGGATTCCCAAGGGACAGAATATTTGATACCAATTTTGCAAGGGAAAATTCTTGAAACAGACCCATAAATCCAAATCAAAGAGATTAAGTGTGATCTTGAGAAGGAAAGTACATGCAGGATGACAAAATGGTAAAAATTAAAAGTGTACTACATAGCTGTTGATGTTGCATACCATGCACAAAACGTTCTTCCCCTCTTGATTATTACATCTCAGTCTTCCTTTCACAACAGGTTAATTAAATACATTATGATTTGGAAATTTCCTTTTTATTATATATCCTATGTAAGAGTATGAAACTTTGTTTCTGACCACATTAAAAAGACTTCTTTACAACAAAAAGAAGATCTGAGGTATCTGGGTACTCTCCTTAAAACCTGAAAAATAGAACTGAGGAAAAATGTACTCAAAGTAGAATAATTTTACAGTTTTCTGAACAACCAGAGGATATCAGAAGCACAAGTAGCATGAAGAAGAATACAGGCCTCTGGAATTCTAAATAAAGATGTAGCCAGGTTGAGCGAGGAAACTGCTTTTCTCAAACTTCTGCAAACAATGGCAAGCAGCCCTAGGAGAAGGTAGGTGGTTTCATTTGCAAACATGCACACCAGTTAGGAGTCCTTCATTTTTAGTAACTTATAATGCTCACAAAATATATGCTTAATGTTGGGATTTGGCTGGGGTTTTTTTCACCTACCGCTCATCATTCACTTTTGTTACACTGAGGTTTTTTTTTCACTTCTAAATTTCAAGGGGTTTTTTAACCATTTTTCCATTGCCACTCTGTCTTTGAAATGCTTTTACAACTTCTGTCTTCCCTCTTCCCTCCTCTTTCCACTTGCATGTTTTCCAGACAACTGTTCTAAGTGGGAATGTGAAGAGACATCCCCTCTTCTTACCTTATAAGGACCGGCCTCATAATTCTATCAATTCTATCAATTTCTCCATATAACAGAGTTATAAAAAAAGACTGTAAGTCTCTCAGATGCAAAAAGGCCATGATCATTAGAATTTAATCTACGATAATTAACTTTTTTTATAAAGAAAATTCAAAGCAATCACATAAAGCAGTATAGAAAGTAAGTTTTTAAACAACTCTCCCCCACAAACAGGTCTTTGATGTCAGGTTTGACTTCAGCCTACTCAGCAGCACAAGAAGGGACAGGGAACTCTGCAGAATCCCCTCCAGCCCCTCAGGAACCTCTCCCCAACCCACTGGGGCTGGTGTTGCTCCTGGCTGCTCGCAGCCTCCTGGTAGCATCTGCATTGTCCTCTTCCTCACTGCTGAGGAGCTGGCAGTAACAGCTGTGACATCCAGTGAAAGTTGTAGAACATAGAGATTTCCTTATAGCTTGCTCTGAATGTCCAACTTTTTATTTCATGAAATTTTACTTTGCAATTCTATAAATATATGAAAGTGAGATTTTACTACCCGAGACATGTCATCTATTTATCATTTCCCAACAAGCAGTATCAGTAAAAGCAATCTTTTCTACCCATCTATTCACAATCACGTCTATTATTGTTGATTCAAATATTTGTGTCAATTTGCTTGACTAAAATTACGATTACTAATCTATGACATAATTAATCACAGATTTGGACGCTTGTCTCTAACTTTCTAAAAAAGTTCTGTGAATGCATTAAACCCAATAAAGTAATTGGAACATTTTCTCGGAAATTCAGAATTCATTACATAGGGTGATTTTTTTTTCCTGTGCTCAGTGGTTCATAATAAATGAATAAACCA
>NW_009637320.1:0-3070 GCF_000690535.1 Cariama cristata | reverse complement strand
TCCTCCTCAGCGGGAATATCCGGTCAGCCAGTGACCTGTTGCAACATCTATTATTGGATGCACTATTTAATTAGGATACATACTCAGGAGATCTGCTTAATCAGGATGTCTCCCAGTGAACACATTTAAGCCCAACAACACGCATTGGCAATGACTTTCATAATGGGGACAGTAACTTTCCTTAATTGGGATGCCTTAGGGTGCGTTAGTGTGTTAACCTCAGTCTGTAGTTCTTCTGTCTTCTCTGACAACAGCTCTCAGGTTTTCTCAAGCTATGACAGAAAACACATGAAATACGTATCTACTGCCTCCTCCTAGCTCCAACTGTGCAATAATGTCAGAAATAACAGTGCTAAGGAGTGTGGGTTTGAACCCTCTTCAAGTCTTGTGAATGTTACAAATTCCAAAGAATAATATCAGGGAAAAATCACATTTAAAATTAATAACTGAACTTCATGGAAAAGTTTTCACATAGACCTCAAAATAAATATTCTGTGAGGGAAAAAAAAAAATCTCCCTACTTGCATTGTGAAGGCTTCTGTTAGGAAAAAAGCATGTTTTGTTTCATTTGTACTATAGTTCAAGGTACCTACTACATGCTTGTGGAACCAACAACAAGGTTATCTTAACAAAGGGAATAAGTATGAAACAACATAAACAAATAAAATCCACGAAACATCCTCTTTGAATACGTTTCTACACAAGGAGAGAAAGTGCAGTAAAAAGGTTATCCCAATTGCTCAGTTGTAGAAGGGAAAAAACCATACCTAGTAAAAACATAGCCATATGATGCACTCATCATTTGCAGGGCACAAATGGCAAGCAGATGCCCTGCTCTTCAACACTCTTTTAAAAGTCCCAGCAGAGACATGGTCAATGTCTGCATACAAACTGAACTTTAATAGCCATATTGGGCCCAACACTTCAATAAACTGCTTGTGCCTGGTTGAACCTTTTGTCCAGTAATACCGATGTAAAAAGTGTTACAAAAAGATCAATGTGAACAGTAATTCGGCTCACAGTGTTTCTGCATCTGAAAACTGGGCTAATTCAGGCTCCATGGTAAGAACTGATACTAGAATCGCAACCCCAACAAGGGCCCTATCCTACATGTTATCGATCACTCTCAGCTACCAAAGAATACAAAGGTACTGAGAAATTGCTAAACGCTTTAGAAATCTGACCCATCTTTGTAAAATGGATACTTCTTTTATAGTACAAGTCATACATCATAAATGTTAATGCTACCATTTAATTTGTATTTGCAATTTGGGGAACATTATTGCAAAATAACAAGATCATTTTAATAGGATTCCTTCCTTACCTACAAAGGTTTCCTGCAGATACTTCACATCTCTGCTTTTGACTAGATTGATTTTTCCTATGTATTATTTATAAATTCAATAACAGCAGAGTTACTTGATCGCTGTTGCAAAGAGGCTAAAAGACTGTCATTTGTCAATTTACTTATTTAGCTCTGTCTCAAATGCAGTGTAATTCAAACCAAAAAATACAAACTCAGAGCACTTTTATTTTCTTTACTCAGAGACAATTTTCTTGTGAAGTTTGAAATACTAATTTGAAATTAGTAGTGACCTTTCTTTCAAGTTTTGCATCTGCTGCTCATAGCTCTGTCATTACTCAAGACCTTTCAACATCTGGAAATACACAGTCTTTGCATTTCTAGAAGGATTCCGGTTCTGATGGTATTTTGGTATATTCACTTGCCTAAAACCATTTCTGTCAGTTTGAACTGTGCACTGTCAACAGCTTTATATCCAAACAAAACCAGTCTAGGTCTTGCATTGGTACATTTCACAAAAAATAAAGTATGTATTTAATGTTGGCAAGTCAATGCAGCAGGTCTCTGACTATAAGGGTACTCACACTAATCATGATCACATGCAGCGGGGGGCTTCTGAATCCCTCTGTAGTTTTTTTGACCCTTCTTGCCTCTGGAATGAAATCTTTAGTCCAGTTCACACTGGAAAATTGTGAAATTCCAAGACCATAGTGTGTGTATTTGCAGAGAAAGAAAAGCACTGTCTCTTTTAACTATTCTGCCAACGTGGAATATGTGTTCCATTTTACAAGAAAGGAGAATACTGAGTGTGACCAATCACCTGATTTTATTAGAGATTTCTTTTTCTTATGCATAACCATCACAATTCAGAAGTCTTTGCCCTGCCTCCCAGTTTTGCTTACTATTCTAGAACTAATCTTGGTTTAACTGCCTTTGCTGTAGTTCTTCACAGACCCATTCCCTTTCCATTGAAATCCTACTAAAATTGACTAATTTTCTCACTGAAATTAAATATACTCATTAGATATTTCAAAGACAAACCTTTTCCAAAAGTATTTATGCTAAATTTACTACAAAACAGTTTCACTGAATGTCCAGTATTTCTTTTATCATAAGTTTAGACCATGGAGAAGAGTTTTCCAGTCTCAGCTGAATCCATCATTGGTTTTAACTATTTCTATGATCTCACTCTTTACTGTTCTCTCTAAATTAAATTATCTAAATCCCTTTAATCTGTCTTCATTTATAAGCCTAGCCTAACCTTTCACCATCCTGTTCATCCTTCTCTGGTCATCTCAAGTTCATTACCATCTATTTTGAAATAATTCTGCTTAGTTCTTGCTTACCATAAGGCATAAGTGCAATTGTTATTCAGTTTAGTGTTGAGGGAACTTGTTCCGGTTCTGAAAGAGCTATCAAGAATTATCTGGTCAGCTAGCCAACTGCCTCATTGTTTGCTCCTTGCCTTCCTGCCCGAAAGCTCTGTATTTTTCAAATGTTCTGGTTCTACCAGAAAACTCCACTGGCAGCAGGCAGCATGCTTTGCTGTGTATCAGGCACAGGTTGATGTCAACTAGTATAGGCTGCATCTAGACAAAAAAAAACCCCAAACATTTTCCACAAATACTGTACTGAAAACAAGTCTTGAGAAAAGCACGTGTCAAATGATTTGCTTGAGAAATATGACATTCACCAAAACCTAAAAACCTGGTTGCATGGCAAGATTTTGGTAGCAGAGAGGGGAGCTACAGGGGTGGCTTCTGTCAG
>NW_009637319.1:0-11361 GCF_000690535.1 Cariama cristata | reverse complement strand
CTTTAAGGTCCATTCCAATGCAAACCATTCTATTATTTTATGAAAGAGCATCTAAACTTGGGTCCTGAAGTATTCAGTTGTAGAACATTCTTGCAAAGCTTCTGTACCCGGTCATCCACATCCAACTGTGCTCCCTGGGCAGGGTTTGTAAGTATTGGATAGAAAGGATGAACTGGTTTTTAGTGATGATGATGAGCTCTAAAAAGAAATAGTTTGTTGTTACCCAAAAGTACCCTTGGGCATATGCAGGTAAAAGCCCCAAGCTTTTACGGAGGTGGATTGCTGATTCTATGTGTCCGATCAAACAGGATAACTATTTCTTATAAACACAAGCTGTCAAAAATTGAAAATCTCCAGAGTCTGTCTGGACCACTTTGGCTTCTCAGAAATGGGAAGATTTTGCCAATTAAGCCATCTAAAAGTTAAAGAATATTTTCTGAAATCTAGAAGTGTGGGTAAAAGTGAGCCAATATGATACTGTCCTCAGTTTACAAACAAGTCACTCAGATCTTTTCAACGAGACATCATGAAGTTTGTGTTGTCAGCTGATAAAATGAAAGTTAATACCTACAGTTCTAGATGTGATTTCAGATTCGTATCTTTGATTTCTACTGCATCTCTCAAGAAAAAATCCCACCAAAACAAAACCTTTTGTGGTTTATATAGGCAAAAGCAATCCAAGAAATTGAATCTGATGATTAAGAATTTGATGCTTTGATATGGGTAAAGCTTTTTATATCTTTGCAATTAAGTTATTTTGTGAAACTTAAGACTTTTCTATCAAAGAGTAAGGGTACTGACATTAATGTCACATTAACCACAGAGGTGGGTCATAGCAATGCTTGTAATTCCTATGAGTAATATCATGGCAAATTCCAAAATCGTGAGGATTTTTATGAGTAGAGCTGGAACTTAGTCTTAGAAAATGAAGAACGATGAACAAAAGTCATGACCTGATCAATCTCTGAAATGAGATTTTAGAAAAATTGCAAGCAACTAGGTAACTTTTTGAGTAATGGGCATACACCTGAAATCTGAAGTGGGAAAAGCTAGCTAAATTGCTGTAAAACAAGGGCTCACCAGAGCTGTTCAAAGAGCAGATGTTCCCTTTACTTTTATCTATGCATCTCTCTGTAAGTTGAGATCAGTTGGTTTGCCTTCACTGATCCTGAGATGAGATAATAGCTCTATGTTTTTACGTAGTCAATGAAGCTGTAAGGCCTAAGGCCGAATACCAGCTGAGCATAAATTGGTAATTTAAAGCAGCTGGATAAAAGCAAACTAAGAAGCATGGAATACAGAGTAACACATGAAATAGTTACTCCATCCAGCATAGGAAAAAAAGCTTTGGCTGGAGAACTTGAGAACACCTTTGTGTTTTTCTAAAAATTTACCCATTTGGACAGAGAACATAGAAAGCTATGTGGATTAGAGAGGTCTAGTAACCTAAATGTAACTTATGAAAAACACTTGTAGAAATTACTGGTTTGCTGTTAGAAAACTGAAGGGAGAAGGAAATCTTCAAACAGGCAAAAAGACTGCTGCAAAAAAAGTAAGTAGTAAATGTTGGTCTCTAAAGCTGCATTTTCAGCCACCTGATTCTTGATAATTTAACGTCTGCCCTTTTGGTACAGCAAATAATTATTCTTCTACTTACAGTTAAGAGTTTGTCTATAGTAAATGATGCAAAAGCCTGGAAAGTTTGTCTTCCTGATAACGATTTCTTGCAAATTTCCAAAACAAATACAAGATGGATCTTTTGACTCATTTGTTTTATTGTGAAATACAGCTTGTGGTCTAAATTGATTAGATGAGTGTTCTGTTGCAAATAATCTACATCCTGTAGAAGGGGATATCAGTCTATATGCAATAGAAGGGAAATGTAGATATATTGATTTAGCTGAAATCAAACACTTATTTCAGAATAAGTGACTTGGAAATGCTTTATATCTTGTTCTTTACTGTGTAGTTCTTTGAAAAAGAAAATCAACTTTTTTATAACCTATTGTAATAAAAGAATCCTTGATACAATAATATAGGAAAGAACACCAATGCAGGCAACAGACAAATGATTTAAAACAGATGTGAAATTCCCTCTATGTAGAAAATTATAGGCACTGGTGATGACATTAGATGCATATGACTAATCACAGTTAATGCTTACTGTTGCCAATTAGCTTTATTAGCACAAGCAATTTGAGCACAGGATGACATTACTTTAATTACTGTAAGCAGCTTGTTCATTTATTGAGTAGTATGCATTTAGAGAAGGGTTATTCTATCTGCAAATTAATCATAACTCTCTTTATCATTAGAAATTCAGGAACACTGTGGAGAAAAGACTTTACCATGCAAACAGCAAAAAATTGGGTGATGAAAGTCTGGCAGTAATTTTAGTATTTTGCTACTATTTTATATTTTGATAAAAAGACTAAAGCTATTGTATGATTTCTGTCTGAAAGCTGGACATGAGTGAGACAAAATTACTACCATTAGAGTTAAGGCAAGACATTATGACCATTAGGTGGTAGCAATGCAAAAAAAATCTTGTGAAGATGTACAGCAAAAATAAGGCTAAAGGCATCTAGAGAAAAAAAAACAAACACCCATACTCCAAGCTGCACAAGAAACACAGAACTTATTTTATCATATGAAGATATGTTTGTTGATCTATGGCACATGTGTTGATTTTTTCATACAAATCTGTATATGAGAATACAATTTTCAAAGGGTGGAATATGCATAATTTCATTAGCAAAGTGCAAAAAGAGTCATTGTGCAAGTATGTTTACTCAGAAATGCTATAGCAAATGAAACAGAGCTGCAATTATGAGCTGATTTCGTTTGCACCACCACACTGGCTCACAAAACTATTGCTGCAGAAATGTCAAAATCATGATGTTTTAGAAACAAGAATTCAAAATAAGATTTTTTTTTTCTCTATGGGTTTCTCCTAAGTCTTTGTTTTATACCAGCAACTGGTAGTTCTTAATTCAAAAGATAATAGATTGAAAAGACAAGCGTTAACTGTCCTGTATTTTAAGTCTGTAGATAATTTGAGCTTGAATCAGGAATCATATTCTCCATGTTTTACAATAACTATTTGCAATTTTTCTTTTAAGCCATCTGTTGCAAATCTTGTTTTGGACAAGTTGTCCACTGTTCAAAACTGAATTTTGGGAGGTCTTAAAGAATGACAGCGTCCTTAGCAGTGTTGACTTCTGCACTGTTGCTATTCTTCTCTTCTGTTCATCCACAGTTCCTGTAGAAGCAGCACTGCTAGGGAAAGTAGCCAGTCTGTGGCTTGTGTTATGTGGGCTCCTACAGCAAGGCCACATCCCATAATCAACTGTGGACTCTCCTATGTGCAGGCTTCTAGGGTGTGTGAATCCCTGCTGTGGGATTAAAAAAAAAAAAAGACTGAGTTAGTAAAGGCCAGCAAGACTGATAATGCTGACCTGCCCTTGGCAGTGCAACCAGTGACGGCTGGTGAGACACTGGAAGAGGTTGCAGAGAGATGTGAAAGTGTCAGGTTGGATGGAGCTTTGGGTGACCTGATCTAGCGGAAGATGTCCATGCCCACAATAGTGGGGTTGGAGCTAGGTGTTCCTTACGGGTCCTTTCCAGCCCAACCATTCCATGATTCCATGATTCCAAGGTTCATCCTGCAGTGGTGTGGAGGAACTCCTCAGGAGCCACCGTCTCCTTTTGCATGTAAGCTGCTTCTAGAAGTCTCTTTCTCCTCAAGGTAATACATGTGCGTTGCAGGCCTCTAAATAACTTTAATACTAAATAATTTTACTAAGCACAATGTCAGGTAAGGAAGGTTGGGTGACTTACGCTTTAGTTTCCCTGTTGCTCGTGTTCACAAACCTCCTATGAATTGTGCTTAAAATGAAGGCATACACTCAGGGTACGTCACTGTTTTGCACTGCATCATCAGTGTCGCTTGTCTGTCTTTCAGTCCTAGGACATCTGCAACTCAAAATTTCCACTGACTTCTGACAAAACTGGTTTTACCAACCTAAGTTTCTTTTCAGTAGTGTAGATGGCTTTATTATACTGGGATGAAGGTTTAATTCTCCTGATATACTTGTGCCCACAAAAGAAGAATTTTGCTGATGGAGCATACTGATGCTTTATGCTGCAACCCTTTGTTATAAGCTGTTATACTAAGGCGGCTGATTGATCTGCAGCCTAAAGGATCTAGCCTTCAAGCCTGCCTTTGGCAACAGCCATCTGATAGAACATGAATTACTTAAAATGCACTTCAAACATTCTTTTCAAACATACCTTAGTTGAAAAATAACTGCTCTTCTTTCTCCATAACGGTAAGATCACTTTCCACACGATTTGATTCAAGTAGAAGTCTCCAGCATGCATGAACTCCTATAAAGAATCTCCCTGAAATGCAACAAACCCTTAATTCTCTTCCAGCCTTGCATCCATTTTCAACATATATGAATGCATTTGGCATTCAGAAACTTTGTAAATACAGAAGTTGCACATGAGTTACCTGAACAGTTGTCTGGACAACATGCTCTACACTTCCAGGAAACCAAGTTCAATATCAATAGTTGAAACTGCTGAAAACACCGAGTCAGTAGGTTTGAAGTGTACAGTCTTCGTAGCAAACAACTTAAAGTAGCCCCAGGAACTGAATCAATGAAGAAGATATACTGCAAGCATAATTCAGATATGCTGCCCCAAAATAAACACAAGAAAATCATTTAAATTATTAAATGGTTATATGAATGTTCAGCTTTGCAATGTGTTCGATCTCACACTACATTTTGTTAATTGTCTGCCCATGCTCCAGTTTCTTCTTGGCTCATAATGAACTTTTTTTTCTCCTTTCTGGAGCAAGAATTGCTTATGGCAAACTGTCACAACTTATTCCCAGGCTGAGTACATTTCTATTTAGAATGGAGACTCCCTTCTTATTTCTGTGCTGAAGATTATGCTGTGGAGCTCTCTAGCTGAACATACAAACATGTTAAAGGGCAGGTGTGTGTGTATATATATATATATATAGAGTGCAATGATCCAAGGGAAATCTTAGTATTTAAAAAAATGATAGCGTTTGGCAACTTGTGTCTGGCTTGTCAGGTGGTTCCTGAATTTTTAAAGTTTGTTTTTGGGAGGGCAGAGGGGTTTTTGTTCGTTCTTCGTTAAGGTCATAGCTTGAAAGTTTCTATCCTCTGGGTGCACACAGTGTGCAATACTGCCTGAAAAGTTACGGTGCTTTTTAAAGGTTGGGATCACAGCATCTCTGAGAACAGCATTAAAGTACTTGGAGGACAAAGATGATGTTGAAGAGAAAATGCTCTGTCTTCTTGGCTGCAGAAAGTAATTTTTATTATTCACAAATTCTTTGAATGAACTGGTACTTAGAAAAATGAAAACAATACTGTGTTTTAAACATAATACTGTGCTTGCATCCTGAAGGATACAAAAAATGCAAGGCATATTTAGCAGTGACACACCTATATTAGCAGACACTGATGGGCAGTAAATTTTCTGCCCATCATTACCAAAAGGTTTGGGGTTTTTTGAGAAGCGATGAGGATACCATTGCATCGACACTGGGCAATTCTGATCTTGTTCTGCACTTTCCACATTTCTGTTGGGTCACAGGGACTATTTAAAAAAAAAAAAAAAATAAAAAAGAGTATTTTTGTCAATGTTCTTTGAGAGCAAAGGCTGAAGGAGGATGAAGTAGTAGTCAGCAGCATCCCAGTCAATATGGACTGTATGCAAATCTTATTTCTATAATGGATGCATTTTCTGATGTGGAACCACCCACCATAATCACGTTAGAGAGTCACAAATGCTTTTTACTCTATCACACCTAGCCATATTGCTCATGGAACTAATAAGGAGCATTAAGCATAAGTATAATTTTAGTAGTGCTTGTAGCAATAGGCCAAGGGCTAATGGTTTTAAACTAAAAGAAGGTAGTTTCAGATTAGATACAAGGAAGAAATTTTTTACGATGAGGGTGGTGAGACACTGGAAGAGGTTGCCCAGAGAGGTGGTAGATGCCCAGTCCCTGGAAACGTTCAAGGTCAGGTTGGACGGGGCTCTGAGCAATCTGATTTGGTTGAAGATGTCCCTGCTCATGGTGGGGCAGGGGGTGGACTAGATGACCCTTACAGGTCCCTTCCAACCCAAACCATTCTATAATTCTATGTTTCCTTAATACTGCTGATTCTTATATTTCCTTAGTGCTGATTTTTCCAGAGTCTTCTGCCATCCTCTGTTCTATTAATACAATTTTCTTTGGCTACATTCTTAAAGTAAAAATCTAAATAAGCTTGTAGGGTTCAGAACAGTCTGAAATACTGCATCTTAACCCAGCTTTCACGCAGCAAAATGCAAGCACAGAGTAAACAAAAATGTGTAACTCAGTCTGAAAACGTTGTGAAGAAGAGAGCTTAAACTGAAAGCATGTAGGCGTTGTTCAGAACAACCAAGTTTATTCTGAGCCAACTATTGAATCATTCTCTTACATTTCTGTATCAAGCTATTTGCAAATATGCTGGCTCACAACAGAGTCCAAGCTCTGTTCACATACACGTTCAGCTTTGGTTCGTTAGCACGTCAAGCTTTAACTATTGCTCCTCCAAAGGGAGAGCAGGTACTGACGAAGTCTGTAGAGCACAGGGACAGCCTGATCACCAGCTAGTAGGAGATTTTCCAACTAACTGTAGTGTTCAGATGTCTGACTTTTCCATGAGATTGTGTTGATCTAAATAGCAACCCTCTCTCTCTCTCATCCCCTCTGTTTTTTTACTGTCCTGATTTAATTACATAAGTTGATTATAGCCCCCTCTTAGGACACACCAACAGTTTATCATTGTTAGAACATTTGGATACGTGCCTGTAACCTACACTATGTTTCTGAGCATCTCAAGCTACTGTCACCCTGGTCAAGGGGATCCCACCTAGGCTACATCTCCACTGCCTTTTAAAACACGGTTATCAATTGGTGGAAACCCATACAGAGCTATGATAGGACTGTGTTTTAGCATATTAATAAGGGAAAAAAATCCTTTTCGTAAGGAAAATCATTTCCACATATTCATGTGGAAAAGGGCATACACAAGAAGTTTGTCCTCTAAACTTAAATAGGGGAGCAAAAGTGAAAATAACCTGCGGAGTGTTGCAAAAGGATTTCACGGTACTGAATAAAAACAGGCAATAAAATGACAGATAAGATTCTATGTTGATAATTTCAAAGAGATATGCTTGAGATTAAAACAACTGACAACGTAGAGAGAGAATCTTATAATAGGCTCTAATCTAGCTACTGCACTGTGGAAAAAGTCTTGGGATTACTCTTAGAATATTATTTTTTTTTAAATACTAACTTTTTGCTGAGATGGTAGTTAAAAAGCTAGAAGAATTTTAGGAATTACTAGAAACAAGAAAAGGAACCTAACTCTTTATAAATCCAATTTGCATTTGTGTCTAGAATAGAGCTTCACCCACCAACATGTAACCAATGTGGGATAACAACAAAAGGTACTGACAGCAACAGCAGAGACGATCAGAAGTCAGAAACAGCGTATGTGGAATTGGAGCCTTCTGCACTGAAAAAAGTGACTGAGAACATGATAAAGATATATGAAGCCATGAATAGAAAATGATCAGTTTTCTATACCACAAGAAGGTCATTGAGCTAAATTATTAAACCACAAATTTAAGGGAAGGAACGACGTAACTAAATGTGGAACACGCTGACGCAAGTTACTGTGGAGCTTGGGCAGGTTCAAAAGTGATGAGACAAATTAATGACAGAGAAGAAAAAAATCAGGAGTATTCAGTATAAAGATACTCAGGAGGCCCACGTGCCACAGACGACGGTAAATGGGGGGATATCAGGAGCAGTACCGTTGCACTCGTCCTTTTCTTTTTTCTTTCCCCAGCCACCCGTTACTGTCTCTCTGAGTCAGAGCAGCAGTAGATGCCTTCTTGGAAGAGTAAGTTCTGAACCAAGTCTTTATTAAAAGGAGGTATTCAAGTGTAAATTATTTCTCATTCATGTAAACTGACTTGTGAATTAATCATAGGAATACTGGCATAAGCAGACATTTTAAAGTACAAAAGGACATTTTCTATCCGCAAGTTTCAGATTTATTAGATGAGATATTAATAGTACTCCAGCAGCATCTCCAGCTAAGGGAAATGAGTCCCAAAGCAACCTGCCCAATCTTTACTGTGTTTTCATATAGGACATCCACAGGGATAAAAGGTGTCTTGGATGTGGAGGTTGACTTTAGACTCCCCAAATCCATCACTGATATACAGTCCTTTTTTATCAGTTGGTTGATTTTGTCAACTATAGCTGAAGAAATATTTTAGTTTGAAAGTTAGAGCTTCATACCCTGTCCTTACACTTGAGTTTAATGGCTACTTAGCCTAAGTTGTACCATTGTGATAGTAAGTTAACTGAGCTAAAATTTGGATAAATTAGTATAAAAGCTACTTTTAAAACACTGATTCTTACCCTTAGGAAAACTTCCCCATGCTTTATGTCCTCTCTGAGACTCTAAATACTGGTTAGAATCTGAAATAAATATTACAGTATACTTCTTTATAATACAGTCTGGCTTTATAGCAAACCACACAGCAAGAACCATTTTCTTCCTTGATAAGTTCTGTATTAGAACAAGATTTACACAAGGCTGATCTTTACATAACAATAATTTTTCCGCTTTTCTCAATGCATATTCCCTTTAATGTGCAAATAGCTATGTTTTCATTCAATAAAAAATTTTGCTATTAAGAATGCTTTTTACATTTCCATCTGTGTGATGCAACCACTATGGAAGTATTATACATGGATGTTGAATTGACGTGAAATATTTCTTTAGTATTCTGATATGCTAAATTGCCAAATGTTGTTACAGAGAGTACCCTGATAATCTGCTATAACTAATATTTACTTAGGTCATAGGCATAGCTGTAGTTTATGAAGATGAACCCTCAGAGTGGTGGAAGGAATTTCCAGAAGTTTTATTTAAGTATTCTATCCCCTTTTCTAGAAGATACGTTTCTGGGGAGTAGGAATTATTTTTGAGGGTTAAGGACTAGGCAGTAGGCCTAGTTCTTTGATATCCGTCCTGCATTCAGCACATCAAAAAAATTAACATTCCTATTAATTAAATTATTGGCCCTCTTTTTTTGTGTTGCATTTAAACATACTGTGTAACTTTGAGTAAGCGAAAGTGTAATAAAAATAAATGAAAAATGCTTCTAGGAAACCTGGCATCATTCATTCCAATGTCTGTAATTCTTTAAAACATAATTACAGAATAAAAAGAAAATTTACAGCTACGGCTGAGAAGGAAATACGCTGTCAAGAGCAGGTATAGTAAGAGATGATGGCGAAACAAAAAGGCAGAATAGGTCAAGATCTGTCCTGCACTCTGGGAAGTGCTGGAATCAGCTGAGGAAAAGGAAGGCAGGTAGGAAAGAAGGAAGGAAGGAAAGAGGGAAAGGAGGAAGCCACTTGTATCATCTTGAAGTCAGGGATGGTGATCTGCCAGATTCTGGCAATTTCTAAAAACCAAAGACTACCACTAGCATCCACATTTTTTATTCTGAAGAATTCTCTGAGCCCAAGATACTGTAACTTCATCCTTAAGCCAGGTGATGGAAGTACACGTATTTTATGAACTATTTCAAGAACTGCATATTTAGTATTTACTGAAAGGCAACAGACACAGGCTGTTTACCCATTTTACAGAACCTGAACAGAGGTAGCCAGGCCCTTTGGTCTCTAAGCAGTCATCACACACTGAGACAGACAAATCATTGCCTGGTTCTGTGGACCAAGTTCTGCTAAAAGAGGTTAATTGTAAATGCTAGTGAAAAGCTGTAGCAGCAATTAGGTTGCTAAGCATTGGAGAACTCTCTTGGGAGGCGGTACTGAAAATCAGATATACCTCACTTAGCATTTCCAACTGGAGGAAAGACTCTCACCAGACTTCTAAAAAAAAATCAGGGTTGAAGGAGGAATAAACACTAACTAGCCATCAATAGAAAGGAAATGATCACAGCTGATCCTTCACTGGGCAACTACTCATCATGAGATACAAGAAGTAACTCGGGATCAGAGCCACAAACATTTTCTCTAATTGCATCAGCTGTCCAACAGGCATGTCATGAAATGGAGGATACTGAGGATGGAATAATTGCATTTCCAGATTTCTGTGTGAACAGATCTGGGAATAGGCGCAACAGTGTTGGGGACTGGAGATAACAAAGCCAAGCCTTAAAGCTGTCATCTGTTACTTTTTATGTACCAGAATGGCAGGCATACATCATGGAACAGTACCAAGATTGTAGATTTTTCTCTCTGATGAGGCTTAGACCAGAATGGCAGGCATACATCATGGAACAATACCAAGATTGTAGATTTTTCTTTCTGATGAGGCTTACTCATGGAAAATGGAGATCTTGTCATAAGCCATCACCTTGGTCAGTAGTATCTGTTACGGGCTAGTGCAGATGGACAGTATTGCCTGCTTGGTCAGTAGTATCTGTTACGGGCTAGTACAGATGAACAGTATTGCCTCTCACAACTCATCACCCCGAGGAATGTCAGCCTGTTTTGGGTCACAAGTTGCACGAAGTCACTCAGATAAAAATGAAGGAGGGTTCAGTACTGGTGCCAAGGATTGTCGACTTTTACATCCCAAGGTATTTCTCAAAAAAGGTATTTCTGGATGTGTAGTAAAGACATTTTATTTTCCTGGGATTTACAGCACCTGAAGGGGATCTGAATCCAAATCCTCACCTATACGATACAAAGAGTGAAAACGAACCTCTATGATAGGAATATGTCCATAACAGAATGGGCAGAGTTTGAGGACTGAAATGGAGAAGCTCCCAAGCAAAAGACAAAATGAAAAATTAACAAAAAGGAAAACTGGAAAAGGAAATATATCTTGCAAAAAACGATAGAGTAGGAGAAAACTGGCATAGAAGACAAGAGCTAGAGGCTCGCTGTCAATTTTTTAGGAAAAAAGAGTAAAAATAAAAAGGTGTAACGTAAAGGCAGTTTTAAGGGAAAGTCCGCAATACAGCTGCATGACTGGAGGGAACTCAGGACCATATAGCCTCCACAATGGCTCTATTCAGGGTGCATGGCAAGGCGTAGCTTCATACCTAACGCCCATTGCTAAGGTCAAAAAGCTATGGCTTGACTGCCTTGCTAGAGGATGGATAAACATACAGCTGCCGCTTAAGGAGGAGTAGCTTATGTGGCTGTGTTTCTGAATGAGCTGATCTGTGTGCCTGCACCCATCAGCATCTCCTTACCTGTCTTCCCAACCTGGTGGCCTTCTATGA